>NW_027015204.1:0-11990 GCF_036934945.1 Oncorhynchus masou masou
AATAGCCCATGATGGTGTGTACATTACATTATCCTATACAGAAACTGAGATAGCCCATGATGGTGTGTACACTACATTATCCTATACAGAAACTGAGATAGGCCATGATGGTGTGTACACTACATTAACCTATACAGAAACTGAGATAGCCCATGATGGTGTAACACTACATTATCCTATACAGAAACTGAGATAGCCCATGATGGTGTGTACACTACATTATCCTATACAGAAACTGAGATAGCCCATGGTGGTGTGTACACTACATTGTCCTATACAGAAACTGAGATAGCCCATGATGGTGTACACTACATTATCCTATACAGAAACTGAGATAGCCCATGGTGGTGTGTACACTACATTGTCCTATACAAAAACTGAGATAGCCCACGATGGTGTGTACACTACATTATCCTATACAGAAACTGAGATAGCCCATGATGGTGTGTACACTACATTATCCTATACAGAAACTGAGATAGCCCATGGTGGTGTGTACACTACATTGTCCCTATACAGAAATTGAGATAGCCCACGATGGTGTGTACACTACATTATCCTATACAGAAACTGAGATAGCCCACGGTGGTGTGTACACTACATTGTCCTATACAGAAACTGAGATAGCCCATGATGGTGTGTACACTACATTATCCTATACAGAAACTGAGATAGCCCATGATGGTGTGTACACTACATTATCCTATACAGAAACTGAGATAGCCCATGATGGTGTGTACACTACATTATCCTATACAGAAACTGAGATAGCCCACGGTGGTGTGTACACTACATTGTCCTATACAGAAACTGAGATAGCCCATGATGGTGTGTACACTACATTATCCTATACAGAAACTGAGATAGCCCATGATTGTGTACACTACATTATCCTATACAGAAACTGAGATAGCCCATGATGGTGTGTACACTACATTAACCTATACAGAAACTGAGATGGCCCATGATGGTGTGTACACTACATTATCCTATACAGAAACTGAGATAGCACATGATGGTGTGTACACTACATTATCCTATACAGAAAATGAGATATTACACGATGGTGTACACTACATTATCCTATACAGAAACTGAGATAGCCCATGATGGTGTGTACACTACATTGTCCTATACAGAAACTGAGATAGCCCATGATGGTGTGTACACTAATTATCCTATACAGAAACTGAGATAGCCCATGGTGGGGTGTGTACACTACATTGTCCTATACAGAAACTGGAGATAGCCCATGATGGTGTACACTACATTATCCTATACAGAAACTGAGATAGCCATGATGGTGTGTACACTACATTATCCTATACAGAAACTGAGATAGCCCATGATGGTGTGTACACTACATTATCCTATACAGAAACTGAGATAGCCCATGGTGGTGTGTACACTACATTGTCCTATACAGAAACTGAGATAAAGCCCACGCATGGTGTGTACACTACATTATCCTATACAGAAACTGAGATAGCCCATGATGGTGTGTACACTACATTATCCTATACAGAAACCGAGATAGCCCATGGTGGTGTGTACACTACATTGTCCTATACAGAAACTGAGATAGCCCACGATGGTGTGTACACTACATTATCCTATACAGAAACTGAGATAGCCCATGGTGGTGTGTACACTACATTGTCCTATACAGAAACTGAGATGGCCCACAATGGTGTGTACACTACATTATCCTATACAGAAACTGAGATAGCCCATGATGGTGTGTACACTACATTATCCTATACAGAAACTGAGATAGCCCATGATGGTGTGTACACTGCATTATCCTATACAGAAACTGAGATAGCCCATGATGGTGTGTACACTACATTAACCTATACAGAAACTGAGATGGCCCATGATGGTGTGTACACTACATTATCCTATACAGAAACTGAGATAGCCCACGGTGGTGTGTACACTACATTGTCCTATACAGAAACTGAGATAGCCCATGGTGGTGTGTACACTACATTATCCTATACAGAAACTGAGATAGCCCATGATGGTGTGTACACTACATTATCCTATACAGAAACTGAGATAGCCCATGATGGTGTGTACACTACATTATCCTATACAGAAACTGACATAGCCCATGTATGAAAATGCTTTCCTAATAGGCAACATTAACGTTCTGTTAAGATGTTTCCACACCGAGCTTTTACTGACAAACCGTCTGTAGAGTTGTAGACATTTGTCCTCATTTGTTTTTTTTTCTCCCCTATTCGCTGGAGAAACCATTTGCAGCCCATACTTAGGGGACCTTTCCCTTTCAGACATTTAGTTCAATATGCTGAGTTGCATGTTTCCCCCTGCTTTTCAATTACATTGTTGATGAGGAGCAAATAAATAAGCAATGAGTACATTTAACAGACACAAACTACAGTAGGCTAGTAGAGGAGGGGAAAAAATCATGGCTTCTCTGCCAGAGGAAGGAGAGGATCATGGGAACACCCAGATGGCCTGAGAGCTAAACACACCCACCCACACGCAAGCATGCACACACACACACACTCCATCGCTCTCTTTACATCTTATTTTGATGCAAAGTGGGAAACTTTGTTACAGAGTTACAGAGTTAGAGAGTATCAGAGATACAGAGTAACAGAGTTAGAGTTACAGAGTAACAGAGTTACAGAGTTACAGAGTTAGAGTTACAGAGTAACAGAGTTACAGAGTTACAGAGTTAGAGTTACAGAGTAACAGAGTTAGAGTTACAGAGTAACAGAGTTACAGATATACAGAGTCAGAGTTACAGAGTTACAGAGTTAGAGTTACAGAGTTACAGAGTTAGTGTTAGAGTTACAGAGTTACAGACTTACATAATTACAGAGTTACAGAGATACAGAGTTACAGAGTTACAGAGTTTGAGTTACAGAGTTACAGAGTTACAGAGTTACAGAGTTACAGAGTTACAGAGTAACAGAGATACAGAGTTACAGAGTTACAGAGTCAGAGTTATAGAGTTTCAGAGTTACAGAGTAACAGAGTTACAGAGTTAGAGTTACAGAGTAACAGATTTACAGAGTTAGAGTTACACAGTTACAGAGATACAGAGTTAGAGTTACAGAGTTACACAGTTACAGAGTTAGAGTTACAGAGTTAGAGTTACAGAGTTACAGAGTTACAGAGTAACAGAGTAACAGAGTTACAGAGTTACAGAGTTAGAGCTACAGAGTTACAGAGTTACAGAGCTAGAGTTACAGAGCTAGAGTTACAGAGTTACAGAGTTAGAGTTACAGAGTTACAGAGCTACAGAGTTACAGAGTTAGAGTTACAGAGTTACAGCGTTACAGAGTTACAGAGCTACAGAGTTAGAGTTACAGAGTTAGAGTTACAGACTTACAGAGTTACAGAGTTACATAGAAACAGAGTTACAGAGTAACAGAGTTAGAGTTACAGAGTTACAGAGTTACAGAGTTAGAGCTACAGAGTTAGAGCTACAGAGTTACAGAGTTCATTATTAACAATAAAATAAAAGTCATCAATAGTACTAACTCTTTGAATAGAGAACAGATCTTTCCAATCCATTGAACATAAAGTGTTTGATGATTTTTTTCCTGCATTTGGACTGGTGGAAATGTTCTTTCAGGGGGGAAGGAAGGATGCAGACAGGATGCATTGGCCGCTGAAGCAAGGTATTCCATTACTGGGCAACAAGGCTATATGGAATATAATACTACAACGCTGCTGGAGAAGTTACAGTGACTCGCCCAAAATCTTGAGGCAGCCCGTAATTGGTTATACAGCCGTGAAAGTGCTCCCTTGAAATCAATATTACTGGCAGACCCATTTCCTCTCTCTCTCTCTCTCTCTCTCTCTCTCTCTCCTCCTCTCCCTCCCTCTCTCGCTCTCTCATTCACCAAAAAACCGAATCCTCAATATTCATTTATAATGTCCTGGAGATTGGGACAGCTCTCTCCACACATTACACATTTATGTCCTCTCTCCCCATCCCAGTATAAGGAATTACATTTACAGGCCATCAGTGGTCTCTCGCTCTCATCTTTCTATCTCTCTGTCTTTCTCTCTCTCTTTGTCTTTCTCTGTCTTTCTCTTTTGTCTCTCTCTGTCTTTCTCTCTCTCTGTTTCTCTCTGTCTCTCTCTGTCTTTCTATCTCTCTGTCTTTCTCTCTCTGTCTTTCTCTCTTTCTTTCTCTCTCTTTGTCTCTCTCTGTCTCTCTCTGTCTTTCTCTTGTCTTTCTCTCTTGGTCTCTCTCTGTCTCTCTCTGTCTTTCTCTCTCTCTGTTTCTCTCTCTCTCTCTCTCCTTTCTCTCTCGCTCTCTCTCGAAACAGATCTGATCATCACCACTACATGGCTTCCTGTGGGTCACACTATGTCTTGGACTGTGCATACTGTGGTTGTGTACCAAATGGCCCCCTATTCCCTATATAAATGGCACCTTATTACCTATATAGCAGGCACCCTATTCCCTATATAGATGGTACCTTTTTCCCTATATATAGATGGAACCCTATTCCCTATATAGATGGTACCTTTTTCCCTATATATAGATGGAACCCTATTCCTATATTGATGGAACCTTTTCCCTATATATAGATGGAACCCTATTCCCTATATAGATGGAACCATATTCCCCATATAGATGGTACCTTTTTCCCTATATATAGATGGAACCCTATTCCCTATATAGATGGAACCCTATTCCCTATATAGATGGTACCTTTTTCCCCTATATATAGATGGAACCCTATTCCCTATATAGATGGGAACCCTATTCCCTATATAGATGGTACCTTTTTCCCTATATATAGATGGAACCCTATTCCCTATATAGATGGTACCTTTTCCCTATATATAGATGGAACCCTATTCCCTATATAGATGGAACCCTATTCCCTATATATAGATGGAACCCTATTCCCTATATAGATGGAACCTTTTTCCCTATATATAGATGGAACCCTATTCCCTATATAGATGGAACCATATTCCCCATATAGATGGTACCTTTTTCCCTATATATAGATGGAACCCTATTCCCTATATAGATGGTACCTTTTTCCCCTATATAGATGGAACCCTATTCCCTATATAGATGGAACCCTATTCCCTATATAGATGGTACCTTTTTCCCTATATATAGATGGAACCTATTCCCTATATAGATGGTACCTTTTCCCTATATATAGATGGAACCCTATTCCCTATATAGAAGGAACCCTATTCCCTATATAGATGGTACCTTTTTCCCTATATATAGATGGAACCCTATTCCCTATATAGATGGAACCCTATTCCCTATATAGATGGTACCTTTTTCCCTATATATAGATGGAACCCTATTCCCTATATAGATGGTACCTTTTTCCCTATATGTAGATGGAACCCTATTCCCTATATAGATGGAACCCTATTCCCTATATAGATGGAACACTATTCCCTATATATAGATGGAACCCTATTCCCTATATAGATGGTACCTTTTTCCCTATATATAGATGGAACCCTATTCCCTATATAGATGGAACACTATTCCCTATATAGATGGTACCTTTTCCCTATATATAGATGGAACCCTATTCCCCATATAGATGGTACCTTTTCCCCTATATATAGATGGAACCCTATTCCCTATATAGATGGAACACTATTCCCTATATAGATGGTACCTTTTTCCCTATATATAGATGAAACCCTATTCCCTATATAGATGGAACCCTATTCCCTATATAGATGGTATCTTTTTCCCTATATATAGATGGAACCATATTCCCTATATAGATGGTACCTTTTTCCCTATATATAGATGGAACCCTATTCCCTATATAGATGGAACCCTATTCCCTATATAGATGGTACCTTTTCCCTATATATAGATGGAACCCTATTCCCTGTATAAATGGAACCTTATTCCCTATATAGATGGTACCTTTTTCCCTATATAAAGATGGAACCCTATTCCCTATAGATGGAACCCTATTCCCTATATAGATGGAACCCTATTCCCTATATAGATGGTACCCTTTTCCCTATAAATAGATGGAACCCTATTCCATATATAGATGGTACCTTTTTCCCTATATATAGATGGAACCATATTCCCTATATAGATGGTACCTTTTTCCCTATATATAGATGGAACCCTATTCCCTATATAGATGGAACCCTATTCCCTATATAAATGGCACCTTATTACCTATATAGCAGGCACCCTATTCCCTATATAGATGGTACCTTTTTCCCTATATATAGATGGAACCCTATTCCCTATATAGATGGAACCCTATTCCCTATATAGATGGAACCCTATTCCCTATATATAGATGGAACCCTATTCCCTATATAGATGGTACCTTTTTCCCTATATATAGATGGAACCCTATTCCCTATATATAGATGGAACCCTATTCCTATATAGATGGTACCTTTTTCCCTATATATAGATGGAACCCTATTCCCTATATATATGGAACCCTATTCCCTATATATAGATGGAACCCTATTCCCCATATAGATGGTACCTTTTTCCCTATATATAGATGGAACCCTATTCCCTATATATAGATGGATCCCTATTCCCTATATAGATGGTACCTTTTTCCCTATATATAGATGGAACCCTATTCCCTATATATAGATGGAACCCTATTCCCTATATATAGATGGAACCCTATTCCCTATATAGATGGTACCTTTTTCCCTATATATAGATGGAACCCTATTCCCTATATATAGATGGAACCCTATTCCCTATATAGATGGTACCTTTTTCCCTATATATAGATGGAACCCTATTCCCCATATAGATGGTACCTTTTTCCCTATATATAGATGGAACCCTATTCCCTATATAGATGGAACCCTATTCCCCATATAGATGGTACCTTTTTCCCTATATATAGATGGAACCCTATTCCCTATAGATGGAACCCTATTCCCTATATAGATGGTACCTTTTCCCTATATATAGATGGAACCCTATTCCCTATATAGATGGAACCCTATTCCCCATATAGATGGTACCTTTTTCCCTATATATAGATGGAACCCTATTCCCTATATAGATGGAACCCTATTCCCCATATAGATGGTACCTTTTTCCCTATATATAGATGGAACCCTATTCCCCATATAGATGGTACCTTTTTCCCTATATATAGATGGAACCCTATTCCCTATATAGATGGAACCCTATTCCCTATATAAATGGCACCTTATTACCTATATAGCAGGCACCCTATTCCCTATAGATGGTATCTTTTTCCCTATATATAGATGGAACCATATTCCCTATATAGATGGTACCTTTTTCCCTATATATAGATGGAACCCTATTCCCTATATAAATGGTACCTTTTTCCCTATATATAGATGGAACCCTATTCCCTATATAGATGGAACCCTATTCCCTATATAAATGGCACCTTATTACCTATATAGCAGGCACCCTATTCCCTATATAGATGGTACCTTTTTCCCTATATATAGATGGAACCCTATTCCCCATATAGATGGTACCTTTTTCCCTATATATAGATGGAACCCTATTCCCCATATAGATGGTACCTTTTTCCCTATATATAGATGGAACCCTATTCCCTATATAGATGGAACCCTATTCCCTATATAAATGGCACCTTATTACCTATAGCAGGCACCCTATTCCCTATATAGATGGTACCTTTTTCCCTATATATAGATGGAACCCTATTCCCTATATAGATGGTACCTTTTCCCTATATATAGATGGAACCCTATTCCCTATATAGATGGTACCTTTTTTCCCTATATATAGATGGAACCCTATTCCCTATATAGATGGAACCCTATTCCCCATATAGATGGTACCTTTTTCCCTATATATAGATGGAACCCTATTCCCTATATAGATGGAACCCTATTCCCTATATAGATGGTACCTTTTTCCCTATATATAGATGGTACCTTTTTCCCTATATATAGATGGAACCCTATTCCCTATATAGATGGAACCCTATTCCCTATATAGATGGTACCTTTTTCTCTATATATAGATGGAACCCTATTCCCTATATAGATGGAACCCTATTCCCTATATAGATGGTACCTTTTTCCCTATATATAGATGGAACCCTATTCCCCATATAGATGGTACCTTTTTCCCTATATATAGATGGAACCCTATTCCCTATATAGATGGAACCCTATTCCCTATATAGATGGAACACTATTCCCTATATATAGATGGAACCCTATTCCCTATATAGATGGTACCTTTTTCCCTATATATAGATGGAACCCTATTCCCTATATAGATGGAACACTATTCCCTATATAGATGGTACCTTTTTCCCTATATATAGATGGAACCCTATTCCCTATATAGATGGAACCCTATTCCTATATAGATGGAACCCTATTCCCTATATAGATGGAACCCTATTCCCCATATAGATGGTACCTTTTTCCCTATATATAGATGGAACCCTATTCCCCATATAGATGGTACCTTTTTCCCTATATATAGATGAAACCCTATTCCCTATATAGATGGAACCCTATTCCCTATATAGATGGTATCTTTTTCCCTATATATAGATGGAACCATATTCCCTATATAGATGGTACCTTTTTCCCTATATATAGATGGAACCCTATTCCCTATATAGATGGAACCCTATTCCCTATATAGATGGTACCTTTTTCCCTATATATAGATGGAACCCTATTCCCTATATAAATGGAACCTTATTCCCTATATAGATGGTACCTTTTTCCCTATATATAGATGGAACCCTATTCCCTATATAGATGGAACCTTTTTCCCTATATAGATGGAACCCTATTCCCTATATAGATGGTACCTTTTTCCCTATAAATAGATGGAACCCTATTCCATATATAGATGGTACCTTTTTCCCTATATATAGATGGAACCATATTCCCTATATAGATGGTACCTTTTTCCCTATATATAGATGGAACCCTATTCCCTATATAGATGGAACCCTATTCCCTATATAGATGGTACCTTTTTCCCTATATATAGATGGAACCCTATTCCATATATAGATGGTACAATTTTTCCCTATATATAGATGGAACCCTATTCCCTATATAGATGGAACCCTATTCCCTATATAGATGGAACCCTATTCCCTATATAGATGGTACCTTTTTTCCTATGTATAGATGGAACCCTATTCCCTATATAAATGGAACCTTATTCCCGATAGATGGTACCTTTTTCCCTATATATAGATGGAACCCTATTCCCTATATAGATGGAACCTTATTCCCTATATAGATGGTACCTTTTTCCCTATATATAGATGGAACCCTATTCCCTATATAAATGGCACCTTATTCCCTATATAGCAGGCACCCTATTCCCTATATAAATGGCACCTATTCCCTATATAAATGGAACCCTATTCCCTAAATAGATGGTACCTTTTTCCCTATATATAGATGGAACCCTATTCCCTATATAGATGGAACCCTATTCCCTATATATAGATTACCCTATTCCTATATAGATGGAACACTATTCCCTATATAAATGGAACCTTATTCCCTATATAGATGGTACCTTTTTCCCTATATATAGATGGAACCCTATTCCCTATATAGATGGAACCCTATTCCCCATATAGATGGAACCCTATTCCCTATATAGATGGTACCTTTTTCCCTATATATAGATGGAACCCTATTCCCTATATAAATGGCACCTTATTCCCTATATAGCAGGCACCCTATTCCCTATATAAATGGCAGCCTATTCCCTATATAAATGGAACCCTTTTCCCTATATAGATGGTACCTTTTTCTATATATAGATGGAACCCTATTCCCTATATAGATGGTACCTTTTTCCCTATATATAGATGGAACCCTATTCCCTATATAGATGGAACCCTATTCCCTATATAGATGGAACACTATTCCCTATATTGGTACCTTTTTCCCCCTATATATAGATGGAACCCTATTCCCTATATAGATGGAACCCTATTCCCTATATAGATGGAACCCTATTCCTATATAGATGGTACCTTTTTCCCTATATATAGATGGAACCCTATTCCCTATATAGATGGAACCCTATTCCCTATATAGATGGTACCTTTTTCCCTATAGATGGAACCCTATTCCCTATATAGATGGAACCCTATTCCCTATATATAGATGGAACCCTATTCCCTATATAGATGGAACCCTATTCCCTATATAGATGGTACCTTTTTCCCTATATATAGATGGAACCCTATTCCCTATATAGATGGAACCCTATTCCCTATATAGATGGTACCTTTTCCCTATAGATGGAACCCTATTCCCTATATAGATGGAACCCTATTCCCTATATATAGATGGAACCCTATTCCCCTATAGATGGAACCCTAGCCCTATATAGATGGTACCTTTTTCCCTATATATATAGATGGAACCCTATTCCCTATATAGATGGAACCCTATTCCCTATATAGATGGTACCTTTTTCCCTATATAGATGGAACCCTATTCCCTATATAGATGGAACCTATTCCTTTATAGTCCACACATATCCTGTGGCTGCACTGGATTTGAGATTGACAAACAGAAGTGAACAGATGAGTTACTGATGAGCCAGTACTGCAACGTTTCATACATGATGTACGTGACATTTAACATTGATTGATTTTAGCAGTTCACAAGGCTGAATAATATAGTTATAAGAAAGTACAAGAAAAATATTCTGTTCAAAACGCCTAACCCCAACCTCTAAACTACATTGTAACAAGAACTCCCCAAATATTCTGTTCAAAACGCCTAACCCCAATCTCTAAACTGGCATTGTAACAAGAACTCCCCAAATATTCTGTTCAAAACGCCTAACCCCAACCTCTAAACTGGCATTGTAACAAGAACTCCCCAAATATTCTGTTCAAAACGCCTAACCCCAACCTCTAAACTGGCATTGTAACAAGAACTCCCCAAATATTCTGTTCAAAACGCGTAACCCCAACCTCTAAACTGGCATTGTAACAAGAACTCCCCAAATATTCTGTTCAAAACGCCTAACCCCAACCTCTAAACTGTTATTGTAACAAGAACTCCCAAATATTCTGTTCAAAACGCCTAACCCCAACCCTCTAAACTGGCTAACAAGAACTCCCCAAATATTCTGTTCAAAAGAACCCCAATCCTAAACTGGCATTGTAACAAGAACTCCCAAATATTCTGTTCAAAACGCCTAACCCCAACCTCTAAACTGGCATTGTAACAAGAACTCCCAGATATTCTGTTCAAAACACCTAACCCCAACCTCTAAACTGGCATTGTAAAAAGAACTCCCAGATATTCTGTTCAAAACACTCTAACCCCAACCCCTAAACTGGCATTGTAACAAGAACTCCCCAAATATTCTGTTCAAAACACCTAACCCCAACCTCTAAACTGGCATTGTAACAAGAACTCCCCAGATATTCTGTTCAAAACACCTAACCCCAACCTCTAAACTGGCATTGTAACAAGAACTCCCCAAATATTCTGTTCAAAACACCTAACCCCAAACTCTAAACTGGCATTGTAACAAGAACTCCCCAGATATTCTGTTCAAAACGCCTAACCCCAACCTCTAAACTGGCATTGTAACAGGAACTCCCCAAATATTCTGTTCAAAACACCTAACCCCAACCTCTAAACTGGCATTGTAACAAGAACTCCCCAGATATTCTGTTCAAAACACCTAACCCCAACCTCTAAACTGGCATTGTAACAAGAACTCCCCAAATATTCTGTTCAAAACACCTAACCCCAAACTCTAAACTGGCATTGTAACAAGAACTCCCCAGATATTCTGTTCAAAACGCCTAACCCCAACCTCTAAACTGGCATTGTAACAGGAACTCCCCAAATATTCTGTTCAAAACGCCTAACCCCAACCTCTAAACTGGCATTGTAACAAGAACTCCCCAGATATTCTGTTCAAAACACCTAACCCCAACCTCTAAACTGGCATTGTAACAAGAACTCCCCAA
>NW_027015205.1:0-11986 GCF_036934945.1 Oncorhynchus masou masou
TGGGATTGGAGAGACGTTGTAGACGGGGATGGGATTGAGACGTTGTAGACGGGGGATTGGGATTGGAGAGACGTTGTAGACGGGGGATTGGGATTGGAGAGGACGTTGTCAGGCACGGGGATTGGGATTGGAGAGACGTTGTAGACGGGGGATTGGGATTGAGAGGCGCTTGTAGACGGGGGGATTGGAGAGGCGTTGTAGACGGGGGATTGGAGAGACGTTGGAGACGGGGGGATGGGAGAGACGTTGTAGACGGGGGATGGGAGAGACGTTGTAGGCGGGGGATGGGATGGAGACGTTGTAGACGGGGGGATGGGAGAGACGTTGTAGACGGGGGATTGGAGACGTTGTAGACGGGGGATGGGATTGAGACGTTGTAGACGGGGATGGGATTGGAGAGGCGTTGTAGACGGAGGATGGGGATTGGAGAGGCGTTGTAGACGAGGGGATGGGGATTGGAGAGACGTTGTAGACGGGGATGGGAGAGACGTTGTAGACGGGGATGGGAGACGTTGTAGACGGGGATGGGAGAGACGTTGTAGACGGGGATGGGAGAGACGTTGTAGACGGGGGATGGGAGAGGACGTTGTAGACGGTGGATGGGAGAGACGTTGTAGACGGTGGATGGGATTGGAGAGGCGTTGTAGACGGGGATGGGATTGGAGAGAGCGTTGTAGACGGGGGATGGGATTGGAGAGGCGTTGTAGACGGGGATGGGATTGGAGAGGCGTTGTAGACGGGGGATGGGATTGGAGAGACGTTGTAGACGGGGGATGGGATTGGAGAGACGTTGTAGGACGGGGGATTGGGATTGGAGAGACGTTGTAGACGGGGGATGGGATTGGAGAGACGTTGTAGACGGGGGAGTTGGAGAGGCGTTGTGGACGGGGGATTGGAGAGACGTTGTAGACGGGGGATTGGAGAGACGTTGTAGACGGGGGATGGGAGAGACGTTGTAGACGGGGGATGGAGAGACGTTGTGGACGGGGGATGGGAGAGACCGTTGTAGGCGGGGGGATGGGAGGCGTTGTAGGCCGGGGGATGGGAGAGAACGTTCCTTAGGCGGGGGATGGGAGGCGTTGTGAACGGGGGATGGGAGAGACGTTATGGACGGGGGGATGGGAGAGACGTTGTAGACGGGGATGGGACGTTGTGGACGGGGGATGGGAGACGTTGTAGACGGTGGATGGGAGAGACGTTGTAGACAGTGGATGGGATTGGAGAGACGTTGTAGACGAGGATGGGATTGGAGCGTTGTGAAGCGAGATGGGATTGGAGAAAGCGTTATGAAGCGAGATGGGATTGGGCGTTGTGAAGCGAGGGATAGGATTGGGCGTTGTAGGCAGAAATAGGATTGGAGAGAGCGTTGTAGACGGGGGGATGGGATTGAGACGTTGTGAAGCGGGGGATGGGATTGGAGAGACGTTGAACGGGGTTTGATTGGAGAGACGTTGTGAAGCGGGGGGATTGGAGAGAGCGTTGTGAAGGGGGATGGGATTGGAGAGCGTTGTGACGGGGGATGGGATTGGAGGGACGTTGTAGACGGGGGATGGGATTGGGCGGGGAGACACGTTTGTAGGCGGGGGATGGGATTGGAGAAACGTTGTGAAGACGGGGATGGGACGTTGGAGGAGATGGGGCGTTGTAGGCGGGGGATGGGATTGGAGAGGCGTTGTGAAGCGGGATGGGATTGGAAAACGTTGTAGACGGGGATGGGATTGGAAGGCGTTGAAGCGGGGGATGGGATTGGGATGGCGTTGTAGACGGGGATGGGATTGGAGAGGGCGTTTGAAGCGGGGGGATGGGATTGGAAGCGTTGTAGACGGGGATGGGATTGGGAGAGCGTTGTAGACGGGGATGGGATTGGGCGTTGTGAAGCGGGGGTTGGGATTGGAAGCGTTGTAGACGGGAAGATTGGAGAGACGTTGTAGGCGGGGGATGGGATTGGAGAGCGTTGTAGGCGGGGGATGGGATTGGAGAGGCGTTGTCGACGGGGATGGGAGAACGTTGTAGACAGGGGTTGGGATTGGAGACACGTTGTAGACAGGGGATTGGAGAACGTTGTAGGCAGGGGGATGGGATTGGAACGTTGTAGGGGGATTGGAGACGTTGTAGGCGGATGGGATTGGAGAAGACGTTGTCGGCCAGAAGATTGGAGAGACGTTGTAGGGGTTGGGATTGGAAGCGTTGTAGACAGGGGTTGGGATTGGAGAAGACGTTGTAGCGGGGGATTGGAGAGACGTTGTGAACGGGGATTGGAGAGACGTTGTGGACGGGGATTGGAGAGACGTTGTAGACGGGGGATTGGAGAGACGTTGTAGACAGGGGATGGGAGAGAAGTTGTAGACGGGGGATTGGAGAGACGTTGTAGACGGGGGATGGGAGAGAAGTTGTAGGCAGATTGGATTGGGAGAGACGTTGTAGACAGGGTTGGGATTGGAGAGACGTTGTAGGCAAGGGGATGGAGAACGTTGGATGGGATTGGAGAAGCGTTGTGAAGCGGGGATTGGAGAGAGCGTTGTAGACGGGGGATGGGATTGGAGAGACGTTGTAGACGGGGATGGGATTGGGAACGTTGTAGAAGCGGATGGGATTGGAGAGCGTTGTAGACGAGAGGATGGGATTGGAGAGACGTTGTAGACAGGGGATGGGATTGGAGAGACGTTGTAGGCAGGGGATTGGATTGGAGAGACGTTTAGACGGGGGATTGGAGGACGTTGTAGACGGGATGGGATTGGAGAGACGTTGTAGACAGGGATGGGATTGGAGAGACGTTGTAGACGGGGGATTGGAGAGGCGTTGTAGGCGGGGGATGGGATTGGAGGCGTTGTAGAAGGGGGATGGGAGAGGCGTTGTAGGCGGGGGATGGGAGGGCGTTGTAGACGGGGATTGGAGAGGCGTTGTAGGCGGGGGATGGGATTGGAGAGGCGTTGTAGCGGGGGATTGGGATTGGAGAGGCGTTGTAGGCGGGGGATTGGAGGGCGTTGTAGACAGGGGTTGGGATGGGAGAGGGCGTTGTAGACGGGGGATTGGAGAAGCGTTGTCGAGCGGGGATGGGATTTGAGACGTTGGGGGATTGGAGAGACGTTGTAGACAGGGGATGGGATTGGAGAGACGTTGTAGACGGGGGATGGGGGAGCGTTGTAGACGGGGATGGGATTGGAGAGACGTTGTAGACGGGGGATTGGAGAGACGTTGTAGACGGGGGATTGGAGAAGGCGTTGTAGACGGGTGATGGGATTGGAGAGACGTTGTAGACGGGGGATTGGAGAGACGTTGTAGACAGGGGTTGGGATTGGAAGACGTTGTAGGCGGGGGATGGGGAGAGACGTTGTAGACGGGGGATGGGATTGGAGAGACGTTGTAGACGGGGGATGGGAGGATGGGATTGGAGAAGACGTTGTAGACGGGGGGATGGGAGAGACGTTGTAGACAGGGGATGGGATTGGAGAACGTTGTAGATGGGGGATGGGAGAGGCGTTGTAGGCGGGGGGATTGGACAGACGTTGTAGGCGGGGGTTTGGAAGCGTTGTAGCGGGGGATGGGAGAAGCGTTGTAGACGGGGATGGGATTGGAGAGGCGTTGTAGACGGGGGATGGGAGACGTTGTAGACATTGGGGATGGCGGGGAGGCGTTGTAGACGGGGATGGAAGCGTTGATGGGATTGAAGACGTTGTAGACGGGGGATGGGATTGGAGAAGCGTTGTAGACGGGGGATGGGAGAGACGTTGTAGACGGGGGATGGGATTGGAGGGACGTTGTGGAGCGGGGGATGGAGAGACGTTGTAGGCGGGGATGGGAGGCGTTGTAGACAGGGATGGGATTGGGAGGCGTTGTAGGACAGGGGATGGGGAGGCGTTGTAGACGGGGGGATTGGAAGACGTTATGGACAGGGGATGGGAAGGCGTTTGTAGCGGGGGATTGGAAGACGTTGTAGGCGGGGATGGAGAAGCGTTGTAGAAGGGATGGGATTGGAGAGGCGTTGTAGGCGAGGGGGATTGGAGAAGGCGTTGTGAAGGGATTGGGAGAGACGTTATGAAGCGAAGGGGATGGGAGAGACGTTGTAGACAGGGGATGGGAGGAACGTTGTGAAGACGGGGGATGGGAGAAACGTTGAAGGCAGGGGGATGGGATTGGAGAGCGTGCAAGCGAAATGGGATTGGAGAACGTTGTAGAAGGTTGGGATTGGAAGCGTTGTAGACGGGGGTTGGAAGCGTTGTCGAACAGGGGGGGATTTGAAGCGTTGTAGACGGGGGATTGGAGAGCGTTGTAAACGGGGGATTGGAGAGACGTTGTCGGCAGGGATAGGATTTGACGCGTTGTTTGATTGGAGACGTTGTCGGCGAGAGGAGGGTTGGGATTGGAGAGACGTTGTAGACGGGGGTTGGGATTGGAGAGACGTTGTAGACGGGGTTGGGATTGGAGAGACGTTGTAGACGGATTGGGATGGGAGAGCGTTGTAGACGGGGATGGGAGGACGTTGTAGGCGGGGGGATGGGATCGCGTTGTAGACGGGGGATGGGATCGAGCGTTTAGACGGGGATTGGATCGAGACGTTGTAGACGGGGGATGGGAGAGACGTTGTAGACAGGGGATGGGAAGACGTTGTGAAGCGGGGGATGGGAGACGTTGTAGACGGGGGATGGGAGAGCGTTGTAGAACGGGGGATTGGAGAGACGTTGTAGACAGGAGAAATTGGACAGACGTTGTAGACGAAGTTGGAGAGGCGATTGGACAGACGTTGGGAGAGATGAGTTTGGAAGCGTTGTAGGCGGGGGGGATTGGAGAGGCGTTGTAGGGGGGATTGGAGAGGCGTTGTAGACGGGGGATTGGAGAGGCGTTGTAGCAAGGGGGGGATTGGAGAAGCGTTGTTAGAAGCGGGGGATGGGATTGGAGAGAGCGTTGTAAACGGGTGATGGATTGGAGAGACGTTGTAGACGGGATTGGAGAGACGTTGTAGGCGGGATTGGAGAGACGTTGTAGACGGGGGATTGGAGAGACGTTGTAGACGGGGGATTGGAGAGACGTTGTAGCGGGGGATTGGAGAGACGTTGTAGACCGGGGGATTGGAGAGACGTTGTAGACAGGGATTGGAGAGACGTTGTAGCGAGAGATTGGAGAGACGTTGTAGCGAGAAATTGGAAGACGTTGTAGACCGGATGGGATTGGAGAGACGTTGTAGACGAGATGGGATTGGAAAACGTTGTAGACGGGGGATGGGATTGGAGGCGTTGTAGGCAGGGGATGGGATTGGAGAGACGTTGTAGACGGGGGATGGGATTGGAGAGACGTTTGTAGCGGGGGATGGGATTGGAGAGACGTTGTGGAGCATGGGATTGGAAAACGTTGTAGACAGAGGATTGGAGGAGAAAACGTTGTAAACATGGGGATTGGAGAGACGTTTGTAGACGGGGGATTGGAGGAGACGTTGTAGACGGGGGATTGGAAGGCGTTGTAGAAGGGGATTGGAGAGGCGTTGTAGACGGGGGATTGGAGGCGTTGTAGACGGGTGATGGGAAGCGTTAGCAAACAGAGAGGAAGGCGTTGTAGACGGGGGATGGGATTGGAGAGACGTTGTAAACGAAAGTTAAGATGGAAAACGGTGTAAACAGGGGATTGGAGAGCATTTGTAAACGGGGATTGGAAAACGTTGTAGACGGGGGAGTGGAGGGCGTTGTAGACAGGAGGATTGGAGAGACGTTGTAGACGGGGGAGGATTGGAGAGACGTTGTAGACGGGGGAGGGGATTGGAGAGACGTTGTAGACGGGGAGAAGTTGGAGAACGTTGTAGACGGGGATTGGAGAGACGTTGTAGACAGGGGATTGGAGAGACGTTGCAAACGGGGAATGGGATTGGAGAGACGTTGTAGACGGGGGATGGGATTGGAGAGACGTTGTAGACGGGGGGATTGGAGAGACGTTATGAAACGGGGGATTGGAGAGACGTTGTAGACGAAGTTGGAGAGACGTTGTAAACAGGGGATTGGAGAGACGTTGTAGACGGGAATGGGATTGGAAAACGTTTGTAGACGGGGATGGGATTGGACAGCGTTGTGGCGGGGTTTGGAAGACGTTGTAGGCGAGGATGGGATTGAACAAGCGTTGTAGGCGGGGGATTTTGGAAAACGTTGTAAGCGGGATTAGGCGTTTAAGCGAAGATGGATGGGCGTTTAAACAGAGATTAGGCGTTGTAGGCGAAGTGATGGGATTAGGCGTTGTAGGCGGGTGATGGGATTGGAAAGCGTTGTAGGCGGGGGATGGGAGAAGGCGTTGTAGGCGGGGGATTGGGATTGGAGAGGCGTTGTAGGCGAAGGGGATGGGATTGGAGGCGTTGTAGGCGGGGATTGGAATGGGACGTTGGAGGCGTTGTAGGCGGGGGATTGGAGGCGTTTGGGATTGGAGAAGCGTTGTAGGCGGGGGATGGGATTGGAGAGGCGTTGAAGACGGGGATTGGAGAGGCGTTGTAGCGGGGATTGGAGAGGCGTTATAGGCGGGGGATGGGAGAAACCCGTTATGAAGCAGAGATGGGAAAACGTTATCAAACGAGATGGAAAACGTTAGCAAGCGAGATTAGGATTGACGTGAAGGGAGATGGGATTGGAGAGACGTTGTAGACGGGGGTTGGGATTGGAGAGACGTTGTAGACGGGGGATTGGAGAGACGTTGTAGACGGGGGATTGGAGAGACGTTGTAGACGGGGGATTGGAGAGACGTTGTAGACGGGGGATTGGAGAGACGTTGTAGACGGGGGATGGGATTGGAGAGACGTTGTAGACGGGGGTTGGGATTGGAGAGACGTTGTAGACGGGGGTTGGGATTGGAGAGACGTTGTAGACGGGGGATGGGATTGGAGAGACGTTGTAGACGGGGGATGGGAGAGACGTTGTAGACGGGGGATGGGAGAGACGTTGTAGACGGGGGATGGGAGAGACGTTGTAGACGGGGATGGGAGAGACGTTGTAGACGGGGATTGGAGAGACGTTGTAGACGGGGGATGGGAGAGACGTTGTAGACGGGGATGGGAGGATTGGACGAGACGTTGTAGACTGGGGATGGGAGAGACGTTGTAGACGAGGGATGGGATTGGAGAGACGTTGTAGACGGGGATGGGATTGGACAGACGTTGTAGACGGGGGATGGGATTGGACAGACGTTGTAGGCGGGGGTTTGGAGAGACGTTGTAGGCGGGGGATGGGAGAGGCGTTGTAGACGGGGGATTGGAGAGGCGTTGTAGACGGGGGATTGGAGAGGCGTTGTAGACGGGGGATTGGAGAGGCGTTGTAGACGGGGATGGGATTGGAGAGGCGTTGTAGACGGGTGATGGGATTGGAGAGACGTTGTAGACGGGGGATTGGAGAGACGTTGTAGACGGGGGATTGGAGAGACGTTGTAGACGGGGGATTGGAGAGACGTTGTAGACTGGGGATTGGAGAGACGTTGTAGACGGGGAGATTGGAGAGACGTTGTAGACGGGGGATTGGAGAGACGTTGTAGACGGGGGATTGGAGAGACGTTGTAGACGGGGGATTGGAGAGACGTTGTAGACGGGGGATGGGATTGGAGAGACGTTGTAGACGGGGGATGGGATTGGAGAGACGTTGTAGACGGGGGATGGGATTGGAGAGACGTTGTAGACGGGGGATGGGATTGGAGAGACGTTGTAGACGGGGATTGGGATTGGAGAGACGTTGTAGACGGGGGATGGGATTGGAGAGACGTTGTAGACGGGGGATGGGATTGGAGAGACGTTGTAGACATGGGATTGGAGAGACGTTGTAGACGGGGATTGGAGAGACGTTGTAGACGGGGATTGGAGAGACGTTGTAGACGGGGATTGAGAGACGTTGTAGACGGGGATTGGAGAGGCGTTGTAGACGGGGGATTGGAGAGGCGTTGTAGACGGGGATTGGAGAGGCGTTGTAGACGGGTGATGGGATTGGAGAGGCGTTGTAGACGGGGGATGGGAGAGACGTTGTAGACGAGGGATGGGATTGGAGAGACGTTGTAGACGGGGGATTGGAGAGACGTTGTAGACGGGGATTGAGAGACGTTGTAGACGGGGGATTGGAGGAGACGTTGTAGACGGGGGGATTGGAGAGACGTTGTAGACGGGGAGGGGATTGGAGAGACGTTGTAGACGGGGATGGGATTGGAGAGACGTTGTAGACGGGGAGGATTGGAGAGACGTTGTAGACGGGGGGATTGGAGAGACGTTGTAGACGGGGGATTGGAGAGACGTTGTAGACGGTGGGATTGGAGAGACGTTGTAGACGGGGATGGGATTGGAGAGACGTTGTAGACGGGGATGGGATTGGAGAGACGTTGTAGACGGGGGATTGGAGAGACGTTGTAGACGGGGGATTGGAGAGACGTTGTAGACGGGGAATGGGATTGGAGAGACGTTGTAGACGGGGGATGGGATTGGAGAGACGTTGTAGACGGGGGATTGGAGAGACGTTGTAGACGGGGGATGGGATTGGACAGACGTTGTAGACGGGGGTTTGGAGAGACGTTGTAGGCGGGGGATGGGAGAGGCGTTGTAGGCGGGGATGGGATTGGAGAGACGTTGTAGACGGGGATTGGGAGGCGGTAGACGGGGATTGGAGAGGCGTTGTAGACGGGTGATGGGATTGGAGAGGCGTTGTAGACGGGTGATGGGATTGGAGAGGCGTTGTAGACGGGGGATGGGATTGGAGAGACGTTGTAGACGGGGATTGGGATTGAGAGACGTTGTAGACGGGGATGGGATTGGAGAGACGTTGTAGACGGGGGATTGGAGAGACGTTGTAGACGGGGATGGGATTGAGACGTTAGAGGCGGGGGATTGGAGAGACGTTGTAGACGGGGATGGGATTGGAGAGACGTTGTAGACGGGGGATTGGAGAGACGTTGTAGACGGGGATGGGATTGGAGAGACGTTGTAGACGGGGGATTGGAGAGACGTTGTAGACGGGGATTGGGAGAGACGTTGTAGACGGGGGGATGTGGAGAGACGTTGTAGACGGGGGATGGGATTGGAGAGACGTTGTAGACGGGGGATGGGATTGGAGAGACGTTGTAGACGGGGGATGGGATTGGAGAGACGTTGTAGACGGGGGATTGGAGAGGCGTTGTAGACGGGGGATGGGATTGGAGAGACGTTGTAGACGGGGGATGGGATTGGAGAGACGTTGTAGACGGGGGATTGGAGAGACGTTGTAGACGGGGGATTGGAGAGACGTTGTAGACGGGGGATTGGAGAGACGTTGTAGACGGGGGATGGGAGAGACGTTGTAGACGGGGGATGGGATTGGAGAGACGTTGTAGACGGGGGATTGGAGAGGCGTTGTAGACGGGGAATGGGATTGGAGAGACGTTGTAGACGGGGGATTGGATTGGAGAGACGTTGTAGACGGGGGATTGGAGAGACGTTGTAGACGGGGGATGGGAGAGACGTTGTAGACGGGGGATGGGAGAGACGTTGTAGACGGGGGATGGGAGAGACGTTGTAGACGGGGGATGGGAGAGACGTTGTAGACGGGGGATGGGAGAGACGTTGTAGACGAGGGATGGGATTGGAGAGACGTTGTAGACGGGGGATTGGAGAGACGTTGTAGACGGGGGATTGGAGAGACGTTGTAGACGGGGATTGAGAGACGTTGTAGACGGGGGATTGGAGAGACGTTGTAGACGGGGATGGGATTGGAGAGACGTTGTGAGACGAGATGGGATTGGAGAGACGTTGTAGACGGGGATTGGAGAGACGTTGTAGACGGGGATTGGAGAGACGTTGTAGACGGGGATTGGAGAGACGTTGTAGACGGGGGATGGGATTGGAGAGACGTTGTAGACGGGGATGGGATTGGAGAGACGTTGTAGACGGGGGATGGGATTGGAGAGACGTTGTAGACGGGGGATGGGATTGGAGAGACGTTGTAGACGGGGGATGGGATTGGAGAGACAGTGTAGACGGGGGATGGGATTGGAGAGACGTTGTAGACGGGGATGGATTGGAGAGACGTTGTAGACGGGGGGATGGGATTGGAGAGACGTTGTAGACGGGGATGGGATTGGAGAGACGTTGTAGACGGGGGATGGGATTGGAGAGACGTTGTAGACGGGGGATGGGATTGGAGAGACGTTGTAGACGGGGGATTGGAGAGACGTTGTAGACGGGGGATTGGAGAGACGTTGTAGACGGGGGATTGGAGAGACGTTGTAGACGGGGGATTGGAGAGGCGTTGTAGACGGGGGATTGGAGAGGCGTTGTAGACGGGGATGGGATTGGAGAGGCGTTGTAGACGGGGGATGGGATTGGAGACGTTGTAGACGGGGATTGGGATTGGAGAGCGTTGTAGACGGGGGGGATTGGAGAGACGTTGTAGACGGGGGATTGGAGAGACGTTGTAGACGGGGGATTGGAGAGACGTTGTAGACGGGGGGATTGGAGAGACGTTGTAGACGGGGATGGGATTGGAGAGACGTTGTAGACGGGGGGATTGGAGAGACGTTGTAGACGGGGGGGGATTGGAGAGACGTTGTAGACGGGGATTGGAGGACGTTGTAGACGGGGATTGGAGAGACGTTGTAGACGGGGGAGATGAGATTGGAGAGACGTTGTAGACGGGGATTGGGAGAGACGTTGTAGACAGGGGATTGGAGAGACGTTGTAGACGGGGGATGGGAGAGACGTTGTAGACGGGGGATGGATTGGAGAGACGTTGTAGACGGGGATGGATTGGAGAGACGTTGTAGACGGGGGATTGGGAGAGACGTTGTAGACGAGGGATGGGATTGGAGAGACGTTGTAGACGGGGGATTGGAGAGACGTTGTAGACGGGGATGGGATTGGAAGACGTTGTAGACGGGGGATTGGAGAGACGTTGTAGGCGGGGGATGGGAGAGGCGTTGTAGGCGGGGGATGGATTGGAGAGACGTTGTAGACGGGGGATTGGAGAGGCGTTGTAGACGGGGGATTGGAGAGGCGTTGTAGACGGGGGATGGGATTGGAGAGGCGTTGTAGACGGGATGGATTGGAGAGGCGTTGTAGACGGGGGATGGGATTGGAGAGACGTTGTAGACGGGGGATTGGAGAGACGTTGTAGACGGGGGATTGGAGAGGCGTTGTAGACGGGGATGGGATTGGAGAGACGTTGTAGACGGGGATGGGATTGGAGAGACGTTGTAGACGGGGCTGGGATTGGAGAGACGTTGTAGACGGGGATTGGAGAGACGTTGTAGACGGGGAGATTGGAGAGACGTTGTAGACGGGGATTGGAGAGACGTTGTAGACGGGGATGGGATTGGAGAGACGTTGTAGACGGGGGATGGGATTGGAAGACGTTGTAGACGGGGATTGGAGAGACGTTGTAGACGGGGGATTGGAGAGGCGTTGGAGACGGGGATTGTGAGACGCTGTAGACGGGATTGGAGAGACGTTGTAGACGGGGGGATGGGATTGGAGAGACGTTGTAGCAGACGGGGATTGGGAGAGACGTTGTAGACGGGGGATTGGAGAGACGTTGTAGACGTGGGATTGGAGAGACGTTGTAGACGGGGGATGGGATTGGAGAGACGTTGTAGAAGGGGGATGGGATTGAGAGACGTTGTAGACGGGGAGATTGGAGAGGCGTTGTAGACGGGGGATGGGATTGGAGAGACGTTGTAGACGGGGGATGGGATTGGAGAGGCGTTGTAGACGGGGGATGGGATTGGAGAGACGTTGTAGACGGGGTTAGACGTTGTAGGCGGGGATTGGAGAGACGTTGTAGACGGGGGATGGGATTGGAGAGACGTTGTAGACGGGGATGGGATTGGAGAGACGTTGTAGACGGGGATGGATTGGAGAGACGTTGTAGACGGGGGATGGGATTGGAGAGACGTTGTAGACGGGGATGGGATTGGAGAGACGTTGTAGACGGGGAGGATTGGAGAGACGTTGTAGACGGGGATTGGAGAGACGTTGTAGACGGGGGATTGGAGAGACGTTGTAGACGGGGATGGATTG
>NW_027015206.1:0-11985 GCF_036934945.1 Oncorhynchus masou masou
ACTACTTTAGACCAAGTCTGTACACCCTGTTCCCCATATAGTGGACTACTTTAGACCAGGTCTGTACACCCTGTTCCCTATAGAGAGTACTACTTTCACTACTTTAGACCAGGTCTGTACACCCTGTTCCCTATAGAGTGCACTACTTTAGACCAGGTCTGTACACCCTGTTCCCTATATAGTGGACTACTTTCACTACTTTAGACCAGGTCTGTACACCCTGTTCCCCATATAGTGGACTACTTTAGACCAGGTCTGTACACCCTGTTCCCCATATAGTGGACTACTTTAGACCAGGTCTGTACACCCTATTCCCTATATAGTGCACTACTTTAGACCAGGTCTGTACACCCTGTTCCCTATATAGTGCACTACTTTAGACCAGGTCTGTACACCCTGTTCCCTATATAGTGCACTACTTTAGACCAGGTCTGTACACCCTGTTCCCTATATAGTGCACTTCTTTAGACCAGGTCTGTCCACCCTGTTCCCTATATAGTGCACTACTTTAGACCAGGTCTGTACACCCTGTTCCCTATATAGTGCACTACTTTAGACCAGGTCTGTACACCCTGTTCCCTATAGAGAGTACTACTTTCACTACTTTAGACCAGGTCTGTACACCCTGTTCCCTATAGAGAGTACTACTTTCACTACTTTAGACCAGGTCTGTACACCCTGTTCCCTATATAGTGCACTACTTTAGACCAGGTCTGTCCACCCTGTTCCCTATATAGTGCACTACTTTAGACCAGGTCTGTACACCCTGTTCCCTATATAGTGCACCACTTTTCTCCGTGGCCCATGGGGAATAGGAAGCCCTTTGAGACGAACACTCTGACCTATCAGGACTCTTAATGTGCAGGCTAAATTTAGGCCCAGTCACTCAGACAGCTGGGTTAAACAGTGTCCTCCTCCCACAGACTGTAGTGAACACGGTTTCATCATC
The DNA here is from genome assembly GCF_036934945.1 of Oncorhynchus masou masou. Taxonomy (NCBI): domain Eukaryota; kingdom Metazoa; phylum Chordata; class Actinopteri; order Salmoniformes; family Salmonidae; genus Oncorhynchus; species Oncorhynchus masou. Next base: position 950 of record NW_027015206.1, read on the forward strand.
CTGTTCCATTTGTCATGTCTTGTTATGTCTGTTCCTGTCCTTTCTCTTCATTCTCTCTCTCTGCTGGTCTTTTTAGGTTACCTTCTCTGTCTCTCATTCCTCAGCTGTTCTACATCTGCCCTAACTAGCTCTTTCACTCTTCCCCACCTGTTCTCTCTTCCCCCTCTGATTAGGTCTCTATTTCTCTCTCTGTTCCTGCTACTTTCAGTGTCTGATTCTTGTTTGTGTTTTTTGATGCCAGAAGCAAGCTGTCGTCTCGTTTGCTTCCACCTTGTCCTGTCCTGTCGGAGTCTGCCTGGCAGGAGCATCCTGCACTATACTAACGTTCTTTTTGTTCCGCTGACAACGTTGGAAGAGGATTTATGCCATTCCTGTATTTTCATTAAAGAACTCTGTTTTCTGTTAAAACCGCTTTTTGGGTCTTCACTCAAGTTCATAACAGAAGAATCAGACCAAGAATGGACCCAGCGGCTCCGGACCCTTTTCACTCCGCCGTCGAGATCCAGGGAGCGATGCTAGGCAGACACGAGGAGGAATTGTCTGCTGCTCAACATGCCGTTGAGACCCTGGCCGTCCAAGTCTCCGACCTCACAAGACGGGTTCACCAACTCCACCTCGATCCACCGCCCACTTCCAGGGTTTCCGAGTCTCCGGAGCCCAGGATCAACAACCCGCCGTGTTACTCTGGGGAGCCCACTGAGTGCCGCTCATTCCTCACTCAGTGTGATGTGGTGTTCTCTCTCCAGCCCAACACTTACTCCAGGAGCGCAGCCCGCATCGCCTACGTCATTTTCTCTCCTTACCGGACGGGCGCGTGTGGGGCACGGCAGTCTGGGAGGCGAGGGCTGAGTGTATTAACCAGTATCAGGACTTTAAGGAGGAGATGATACGGGTTTTTGACCGTTCTGTTTTTGGCGAGGAGGCTTCCAGGGCCCTGTCTTCCCTATGTCAGGGGAATAGATCCATAACGGATTATTCTATTGAGTTTCGCACTCTCGCCGCCTCTAGTGACTGGAACGAGCCGGCTTTGCTCGCTCGTTTTCTGGAGGGTCTCCACGTCGAGGTTAAGGATGAGATCCTCTCCCGGGAGGTTCCTTCCAGTCTGGACTCCTTAATAGCTCTCGCTATTCGCATAGAGCGACGGTTTGATCTTCGTCGCCGAGCTCGTGGAAAGGAGCTCACGTTCTCCGTTGCTCCCCTCTCCACATCACTGCCACCTGCCGCATCACTGCCACCCTCCTCCGCCGGCTCGGATGCTGAGCCTATGCAGCTGGGGGGTATTCGCATCTCGGCCAAGGAGAGGGAACGGAGAATCACCAATCGCCTCTGTCTCTACTGCGGCTCCGCTGGTCATTTTGTCACCTCATGTCCAGTAAAAGCCAGAGCTCATCAGTAAGAGGAGGGCTACTGGTGAGCGCAACTACTCAGGCCTCTCCTTCTGGATCACGCACTACCTTTCCGGTCCATCTCCGCTGGCCCGGTTCATCTGCTTCCTGCAGTGCCTTGATAGACTCTGGGGCGGAGGGCTGTTTTATGGACGAGACCTGGGCTCGGGAACATGACATTCCTCTCAGACAGTTAGGGAGCCCAGGGCCTTGTTCGCTTTAGATGGTAGTTCTCTCCCCAAGATTCAGCGTGAGACGCTGCCTTTAACCCTCACTGTCTCTGGTAATCATAGCGAAACCATTTCTTTTTTAATTTTTCGTTCACCTTTTACACCTGTTGTTTTGGGTCATCCCTGGCTAGTGCGCCATAACCCTTCTATTAATTGGTCTAGTAATACTATCCTATCCTGGAATGTTTCTTGTCATGTAACCTGTTTAATGTCTGCTATCCCTCCTGTTTCCTCTGTCTCTTCTTCACAGGAGGAGCCTGGCGATTTGACAGGGGTGCCGGAGGAGTATCACGATCTGCGCACGGTGTTCAGTCGTTCCAAGGCCACTTCTCTCCCTCCACACCGGTCGTATGACTGTAGTATTGATCTCCTTCCGGGAACTACTCCCCCCCGGGGTAGATTATACTCTCTGTCGGCTCCCGAACGTAAGGCTCTCGAGGATTATTTGTCGGTTTCGCTCGACGCCGGTACCATAGTCTCCTCCTCCTCCCCCGCCGGAGCGGGGTTTTTTTTTTGTTCAGAAGAAGGACGGGTCCCTGCGCCCATGCGTGGATTATCGAAGGCTGAATGACATAACAGTTAAGAATCGTTATCCGCTTCCTCTTATGTCTTCAGCCTTCGAGATCCTGCAGGGAGCCAGGTTTTTCACCAAATTGGACCTTCGTAACGCCTACCATCTCGTGCGCATCAGGGAGGGGACGAGTGGAAGCGGCGTTTAACACTCCGTTAGGGCACTTTGAATACCGGGTTCTTCCTTTCGGCCTCGTTAACGCTCCAGCTGTCTTTCAGGCACTAGTTAACGACGTCCTGAGAGACATGCTGAACATTTTTGTTTTCGTTTACATGGATGATATCCTGATTTTTTCTCCGTCTCTCTCGATTCATGTTCAGCACGTGCGACGCGTCCTCCAGCGCCTTTTGGAGAACTGTCTTTATGTGAAGGCTGAGAAGTGCATTTTTCATGCCGCCTCTGTCCCTTTTCTCGGTTCCGTTATTTCCGCTGAGGGCATTAAGATGGATCCCGCTAAGGTCCAGGCTGTCATTGATTGGCCCGTTCCTAAGTCACGCGTCGAGCTGCAGCGCTTTCTGGGCTTCGCCAATTTCTACCGTCGTTTCATCCGTAATTTCGGTCAGGTGGCAGCTCCTCTCACAGCCCTTACTTCTGTTAAGACGTGCTTTAAGTGGTCCGTTTCCGCCCAGGGAGCTTTTGTTCTTCTTAAGAATCGTTTTACATCCGCACCTATTCTTGTTACACCTGACATCTCTAGACAGTTTGTTGTTGAGGTTGACGCGTCAGAGGTGGGCGTGGGAGCCATTCTTTCTCAGCGCTCTCTGACGGCAAGGTCCATCCTTGCGCGTTTTTCTCTCATCGCTTATCGCCGTCAGAACGTAACTATGATGTTGGTAATCGCGAACTGCTCGCCATCCGCTTAGCCCTAGGCGAATGGCGACAGTGGTTGGAGGGGCGACCGTTCCTTTTGTCGTTTGGACTGACCATAGGAACCTTGAGTACATCCGTTCAGCCAAACGACTTAATGCGCGTCAGGCTCGTTGGGCTCTGTTTTTCGCTCGTTTCGAGTTTGTTATTTCTTATCGTCCGGGCTCAAAAAACACCAAACCTGATGCTTTATCTCGTCTCTTCAGTTCTTCTGAGGTCTCCACCGACCCCGATGGGATTCTCCCTGAGGGCGTGTTGTCGGGTTGACTGTCTGGGGAATTGAGAGGCAGGTAAAGCAAGCACTCGCTCACACTCCGTCGCCGCGAGCTTGTCCTAGGAACCTTCTGTTCGTTCCCGTTCCTACTCGTCCGGCCGTTCTTCAGTGGGCCCACTCTGCCAAGTTAGCCGGCCACCCCGGCGTTCGGGGTACGCTCGCTTCCATTCGCCAGCGTTTCTGGTGGCCCACTCGGGAACGTGACGCGCGTCGATTTGTCGCCGCTTGTTCGGTCTGCGCGCAGACTAAATCTGGGAACTCTCCTCCTGCCCGGCCGTCTCAGACCGCTTCCCATTCCCCTCTCGACCGTGGTCTCACATCGCTTTAGATTTTATCACCGGACTGCCTTCATCAGCGGGGAAGACAGTTATTCTTACGGTTGTCGATAGATTCTCTAAGGCGGCTCATTTCATTCCTCTCGATAAGCTCCCTTCTGCTAAGGAGACGGCTCAGATCATTATCGAGAATGTTTTCCGAATTCATGGCCTTCCGTCTGACGTCGTTTCCGACAGAGGTCCGCAGTTCACGTCTCAATTTTGGAGGGAGTTTTGCCGTTTGATTGGGGCTTCCGTCAGTCTCTCGTCCGGCTTTCATCCCCAGTCTAACGGTCAAGCCGAACGGGCCAATCAGACTGTTGGTCGCATTTTACGCAGTCTTTCTTTTCGTAACCCTGCGTCTTGGTCAGAACAGCTCCCTGGGCAGAGTACGCCCACAACTCGCTTCCCTCGTCTGCTACCGGTCTATCCCCTTTTCAGTGTAGCCTCGGGTACCAGCCTCCGCTGTTCTCATCTCAGCTCGCCGAGTCCTGCGTCCCCTCCGCTCAGGCTTTTGTCCAGCGTTGCGAGCGCACCTGGAAGGGGGTCAGGTCGGCACTTTGCCGTAATAGGGCGCAGACTGTGAGGGCCGCTAATAAGCGTAGGACCAAGAGTCCTAGATATTGTTGCGGTCAGAGAGTATGGCTCTCCACTCAGAACCTTCCCCTTAAGACAGCTTCTCGCAAGTTGGCCCCGCGGTTCATTGGTCCGTTCCGTATTTCCCAGGTCATTAATCCTGTCGCAGTGCGACTTCTTCTCCCGCGCTATCTTCGTCGCGTTCACCCGGTCTTCCATGTCTCCTGTGTTAAGCCCGTTCTTCGCGCCCCGCTCGTCCCTCCCCCCCCATCCTTGTCCGAGGGCGCACCCATCTACAGGGTTCGTAAGATTTTGGACATGCGCCCTCGGGCCGTGGTCATCAGTACCTAGTGGATTGGGAGGGGTACGGTCCTGAGGAGAGGAGTTGGGTTCCCTCTCGGGACGTGCTGGACCGTTCGCTGATCGATGATTTCCTCCGTTGCCGCCAGGTTTCCTCCTCGAGTGCGCCAGGAGGCGCTCGGTGAGTGGGGGTACTGTCATGTCTTGTTATGTCTGTTCCTGTCCTTTCTCTTCATTCTCTCTCTGCTGGTCTTTTTAGGTTACCTTCTCTGTCTCTCATTCCTCAGCTGTTCTACATCTGCCCTAACTAGCTCTTTCACTCTTCCCCACCTGTTCTCTTCCCCTCTGATTAGGTCTCTATTTTCTCTCTGTTCCTGCTACTTTCAGTGTCTGATTCTTGTTTGTGTTTTTTGATGCCAGAAGCAAGCTGTCGTCTCGTTTGCTTCCACCTTGTCCTGTCCTGTCGGAGTCTGCCTGGCAGGAGCATCCTGCACTATACTAACGTTCTTTTTGTTCCGCTGACAACGTTGGAAGAGGATTTATGCCATTCCTGTATTTTCATTAAAGAACTCTGTTTTCTGTTAAAACCGCTTTTGGGTCTTCACTCAAGTTCATAACACCATTTCCTGTATTAGCCTACTGTATGTATCAGAACTCTACTGATATTGTATAATATGACTTTATGGCTAGACAAGGCAACCTAATAAGGCAGGGATGCTTCCCAAATGGCACCCTATTCCCTACTTATGCACTACTTTAGACTACGTCCCATAGGGCTGATTGATTATTGGGAATAGGTTGCCATTCCCAACCAGGTTGGGCACAAATCAGAATTGACTCCGGTTCTACTCATGAGTTGAAATTAGATTGAATTGGCCACACCCCACAGAATGAAGAGTTTGAGAGACAGGAAGTAGAATGCCTTTGATTGAATTTCAACGAAATTCCACTCAGTAACCACGTTTCCATGCACGGTTTTTATGCAAAGGAGATGATTGTGGACCTCTATACCAGGCGGTGTCAGAGGAAGGCCCTAAAAATTGTCAAAGACTGTTCTCTCTGCCTTTGCATGGCAAGGGGTACCGGAGCACCAATTCTAGGTCCAAGAGGCTTCTTAACAGCTTATCAAATGGCCACCCAGACTATTCACATTGCCCCCCCCCCCTCTTCTATGCTGCTGCTACTCTCTGTTATTTTCTATGCATAGTCACTTTAAAAACTCTATCTACATGTACATATTACCTCGACAATGGTGCCCCCGCACATTGACTCTGTACCGGTACCCCCTGTATATAGCCTCGCTATTGTTATTTACTGCTGCTCTTTAATTATTTATTATTCTTATCTCTTACTTTTTTGGGGGTGATTTTCTTAACTGCATTGTTGGTTAAGAGCTTTGAAGTAAGCATTTCATTGTAAGGTCTACACCTGTTGGTTAAGAGCTTTGAAGTAAGCATTTCACTGTAAGGTTTACACCTGTTGTATTTGGCGCACGTGACAAATACAATTTGATTTTGAGTAAAGTCACACAGTATAAAAAATGAAAACATCTCCGTGGGTCATGCTGAACCAACTGTTTAATATCCTGACCTAGTGAGATAAACATGGAGGAGGTTTAATATCCTGACCTAGTGAGATATACATGGAGGAGGTTTAATATCCTGACCTACTTAGATATACATGGAGGTTTAATATCCTGACCTAGTTAGATATACATGGGGGAGGTTTAATATCCTGACCTAGTGAGATATACATGGAGGTTTAATATCCTGAACTAGTTAGATATACATGGGGGAGGTTTAATATCCTGACCTAGTTAGATATACATGGGGGAGGTTTAATATCCTGACCTAGTTAGATATACATGGGGGAGGTTTAATATCCTGACCTAGTGAGATATACATGGAGGAGGTTTAATATCCTGACCTAGTGAGATATACACAGAGGAGGTTTAATATCCTGACCTAGTGAGGTATACATGGAGGAGGTTTAATATCCTGACCTAGTGAGATATACATGGAGGAGGTTTAATATCCTGACCTAGTGAGATATACATGGAGGTTTAATATCCTGACCTAGTGAGATATACATGGAGGAGGTTTAATATCCTGACCTAGTGAGATGTACATGGAGGAGTGTCACGTCTGGTCAAGGAGGGTGGAATCAGGCGCAGAGAGCAGAAATGCGAATAATAAAGTTTATTCTCCGGTGAACAAAACAACAGTCAACCCAAAAGCAAGACATGGTGAAAATCTCCAAAACAGGGAAAAGATAACCGGGAGAAAAAACAAACAGCAAACACCGACAGACAAAACGAAATTACAAAAATAAACAATCCCGCACAAAACACAAGGGCGGGACAACCTACATAAATACAGACACTAATTAACTAAACAACACACAGGTGAAACCAATTAGACAAAACCAACAGATACACGAAAAAAGGATCAGTAGTGGCTAATAGGACGGTGACGAGGGGGCGGAGGGACCTCAGGCACCTCACCTTCTTGCAGGGGACCAGCCACCACCGGCCTAAGGAGAGACACATGAAACGAGGGGTTAATACGGTAATACCTCGGAAGTTGTAACCTATAACACACCTCGTTTATTCTCCTCAGGACTTTGAACGGCCCTACACACTGCGGCCCCAGCTTCCGACAGGGCGGCAGGCGGAGAGACAGGTTTCGGGTCGAGAGCCAGACCCTGTCCCCTGGTGCAAACACGGGGGTCTCACTGCGGTGCTGGTCAGCGCTCCTCTTCTGCCGCTCTCCCGCTAACCGTAATGAGTCCTGAACGGCTTTCCAGGTGTCCTTGGAGCGCTGTACACATTCCTCCACCGCAGGAGCCTCGGTCTGACTCTGATGCCATGGAGCCAGGACCGGCTGGTAACCTAACACACACTCAAAAGGAGACAAGTTAGTAGAGGAGTGGCGTAAGGAGTTCTGGGCTAGTTCGGCCCATGGAACATACCTTGCCCACTCACCAGGCCGGTCCCGACAATAGGACCGCAGAAACCTGCCTACATCCTGATTAACGCGCTCCACCTGCCCATTACTCTCGGGGTGAAAACCTAAGCTAACCGAGACCCCCAGTCTCTCCATAAATGCCCTCCACACTCTTGACGTAAATTGGGGACCCCGATCAGAGACGATATCCTCAGGCACCCCATAGTGCCGGAAGACATGGGTAAACAAAGCCTCAGCAGTCTGCAGGGCCGTAGGAAGACCGGGCAACCGAATGAGACGACAGGACTTAGAAAACCGATCCACAACGACCAGGATCGTAGTACTTCCCTGGGATGGGGGAAGGTCGGTAAGAAAATCCACCGATAAATGTGTCCACGGCCGTTGTGGAACGGGGAGAGGTTGTAATTTACCTCTAGGCAGGTGCCGAGGAGCCTTGCTCTGAGCACACACTGAGCAGGAGGAGACATAAAATCTCACGTCTTTAGCCAGTGTGGGCCACCAGTATCTCCCTCTCAGACTCTGCACTGTCCTCTTGATACCAGGATGACCCGAGGAGGGAAGAGTATTAGCCCACCTACTCAACTTGTCCCTGACCAACCTCGGCACGTACTTGGTCCCAACTGGACAGTTAGGAGGAGCCGGCTCTGACCGTGAGGCCCTCTCTATCTCAGCGTCCACCTCCCATATCACCGGTGCCACGAGACATGACGGTGGAATGATGGGAGTTGGCTCTACTAGCCGTTCCTCGGTATCATATAGGCGAGACAGTGCGTCAGCTTTAGTGTTTTGGGAGCCTGGCCGATATGTGAGGGTAAACTGGAACCTAGTAAAAAACATGGCCCATCTAGCCTGACGTGGATTTAGTCTCTTAGCTTCCCGGATGTACTCGAGATTACGATGGTCAGTCCAGATGAGAAAAGGGTGTTTAGCCCCCTCAAGCCAGTGTCTCCACACCTTCAGGGCCTTGATTACAGCTAACAATTCCCGGTCCCCCACATCATAGTTTCGCTCCGCTGGGCTGAGTTTGCTCGAATAGAAAGCACACGGGCGGAGTTTGGATGGCACGCCCGAGCGTTGGGACAGCACGGCTCCAACCCCAGCCTCGGACGCATCCACCTCCACTATGAAAGCTAAAGAGGGGTCCGGATGCGCCAACACGGGCGCGTTGGTGAACAGCTCCTTCAGACAACTGAAAGCTCTATCCGCCTCTGCTGACCAACGCAAGCGCACCGATCCTCCCTTCAGCAGTGAGGTAATGGGAGCAGCCATCTGACCAAAACCCCGGATAAACCTCCGGTAGTAATTGGCAAACCCTAAAAACCGCTGCACTTCTTTCACCGTGGTCGGAGTCGGCCAATTACGCACGGCTGTAACGCGATCATCCTCCATCACCACCCCGGAGGTGGAAATACGATACCCCAGGAAAGAAACGGACTGTTTGAAAAACTCACATTTCTCCGCCTTGCAATACAGGTCATGTTCCAGTAGTCGCCCAAGTACTTTACGCACCAAAGACACATGCTCCGCGCGTGTGGCAGAATAGATCAAAATGTCATCAATGTACACTACCACTCCCTGCCCGAGCAAGTCTCAGAGAATCTCATCTACGAAAGATTGAAAAACGGCTGGAGCATTCTTCAACCCGTATGGCATGACGCAGTATTCATAATGACCAGAGGTAGTACTAAATGCGGTTTTCCACTCATCTCCTTTCCTGATACGTACCAGATTATACGCGCTCCTCAAGTCCAGTTTTGTGAAGAATCGCGCCCCGTGAAATGATTCCATTGCCGTAGCGATGAGAGGTAGTGGGTAACTAAACCCCACTGTGATGGAATTTAGACCTCTATAATCAATACACGGACGCAGACCTCCATCCTTCTTCTTCACAAAAAAGAAGCTTGAGGAGACGGGTGATATGGAGGGCTGAATGTATCCCTGTCCCAGTGATTCGGAAACATATGTTTCCATCGCAACTGTCTCCTCCTGGGACAATGGATACACGTGACTCCTAGGAAGTGCAGCATTTTCCAGAAGGTTTATCGCACAGTCCTCTCGACGATGAGGTGGTAATTGGGTCGCCCTCCCTTTACTGAAGGCGATAGCCAAATCGCCATAATCAGAGGGAATGCGCACGGTGGAAACTTGGTCTGGACTCTCCACCGAGGTCGCACCAACGGCAACTCCTATGCACCTACCTGAACACTCCTCTGACCACCCCTTAAGAGCCCCCTTTCGCCAGAAAATCACTGGGTTGTGTTGAGCTAACCAGGGAACCCCTAACACCACTGGAAACGCAAGTGAATCTATAAGGAACAGGCTAATCTGCTCCTTATGATCACCCTGCGTTACCATGTCCAGCAGCACCGTAGCCTCCCTAATTACTCCTGACCCTAATGGTTGGCTATCTAAGGAGTGCACGGGGAAAGGTCGATCTAACGACACCAGGGGAATCCCTAGCCTCAACGCAAACCCACGATCCATAAAATTCCCAGCTGCGCCTGAATCAACTAGCGCCTTATGCTGTAGAAATGGGGAAAAACCAGGGAAAGAAATCAATACAAACACATGACCGACAGGAGGCTCCGAATGAGTTTGGTGCTTACTCACTTGGGGTGATCGAGCAGTGTTCTGCCTGTCCTCCCGACTCCCTGACGAGTTTCTCCAGCACCGGTCGGACGTGTGCCCTCGTCGACCACAACTGGTGCAGGAGAATACTCCTCCTCCAGTCCTCCTTGAAGCCGTACCTCCCAAATCCATAGGGATAGGATCTGGGGGCTGGGGATAGGAAACGACAGGACCTGATCCGAACGCCCGCGAGCAGCCAGCAAGTTGTCGAGACGAATAGCCAGATCGATAAGACCATCGAGTGTGAATGTGGTGTCTCGACATGCCAGCTCCCTGCGGACGTCCTCCCTGAGACTACATCTAAAATGATCAATCAAGGCCCTGTCGTTCCATCCTGCTCCTGCTGCTAAAGTCCTGAACTCAAGGGCAAAATCCTGTACGCTCCTCGTCTCCTGACGCAGGTGGAACAGCCGTTCACCCGCCGCCCGACCCTCGGGTGGATGGTCAAAAACAGCTCGAAATCGGCGGGTGAACTCTGGGTAATTATCCTTAGCAGAGTCCGGACCATTCCATACTGCGTTAGCCCACTCGAGGGCTCGCCCAGTCAAGCAGGAGATGAGGGCGCACACGCTCTCCTCTCCAGAGGGAGCAGGACGCACGGTAGCCAGGTATAATTCCAGCTGAAGGAGGAAACCCTGGCACCCAGCCGCCGATCCGTCAAACGCCCCTGGGAGTGTCAGCCAAAGAGCCCCAGAGCCAGATGAGGTCGCAGGAACAGGAGGTGCTGGAGAAGGGGTGGGTAAAGATGATGTGGGGAGGCCACTCCTCTCCCATCGATCCATTCTCTCCATCATTTGGTCCATAGCAGAACCAATCCGGTGAAGCACGCTGGTATGATGGAGGACCCTCTCTTCCATCGATGGGAGAGGAGACGCTGCTGCTCCTGCTGATTCCATGGGTGGTGCGGGATTCTGTCACGTCAATC
>NW_027015207.1:0-11975 GCF_036934945.1 Oncorhynchus masou masou
GAGACGCGAGAGAGACAACGAGAGAGAGAGAGAGAGAGAACAACGAGAGAGAGAGACAACGAGAGAGAGAGAGAGACAACGAGAGAGAGAGAGAGAGAACGAGAGAGAGAGAGAGAGAGAGAGACAACGAGAGAGAGAGAGAGACAACGAGAGAGAGAGAGACAACAGAGAGAGACGAGAGAGAGAGACGAGAGAGAGACGACGAGAGAGAGAGAGACAACAGAGAGAGACAACAGAGAGAGAGACAACAAGAGAGAGAGAGAGGCAACGAGAGAGAAGACAACGAGAGAGAGAGCAGAGAGGCGAGAGAGACGAGACGAGAGAGAGAGACGACGAGAGAGAGAGAGAGAGAGCGAGAGAGAGAGAGACAACGAGAGACAGAGAGACAGCGAGAGAGAGAGACAACGAGAGAGAGAGAGAGAGAGCGAGCGAGAGAGAGACGAGAGAGAGAGAGAGACAACGAGAGAGAGAGACAGCAGAGAGAGAGAGAGACAGCAGAGAGAGAGAGAGACAGCGAGAGAGAGAGAGCGAGAGAGAGACGAGACGAGAGAGAGAGAGACAGACAGAGAGAGAGACAGAGAGAGAGAGAGAGACAACGAGAGAGAGAGAGAGAGACAGCGAGAGAGAGAGACAAGAGAGAGAGAGACAGCGAGAGAGAGAGAGAGACAACGAGAGAGAGAGAGAGAGACAACGAGAGAGAGAGAGACAACGAGAGAGAGAGGACAAAGAGAGCAGAGAGAGAGAACAACGAGAGAGAGAGAGACAACAAGAGAGAGAGCAGACAACAAGAGAGAGAGACAACAAGCAGAGAGACAAAAGAGAGACGAGACAAGAAGAGAGGCAGAAAGAGAGAGACAACAAGAGAGAGACAACAAAGAGAGAGAGACAGCAAGAGAGAGAAGAGACAGCAAGAGAGAGAGAGACGAGACGAGAGAGAGAGGCGAGAGAGAGAAGAGCAGAGAGAGAGAGACGAGAGAGAGAGAGAGAGAGAGACGAGAGAGAGAGACAGAGAGACAACGAGAGAGAGAGAGACAAACGAGAGAGAGACAAGCAGAGAGAGAGAGAGACAAGAGAGAGAGAGACGAGAGAGAGAGAGAGAGAGAGAGAGAGAGCAGACAGAGAGAGAGAGACCGAGAGACAAAGAGAAGAGAGAGAGAGAGACAACGAGAGAGAGAGAGACAACAGAGAGAGAGAGAGACAACGAAGAGAGAGAGAGAGAAACGAGAGAGAGAGAGAGAGACAACGAGAGAGAGAGAGAGAGACAGACAACGAGAGAGAGAGACAGAGACAACGAGAGAGAGAGAGAGACAACGAGAGAGAGAGAGAGACAGAGAGAGAGACAACAGAGAGAGAGAGAGACAGCGAGAGAGAGAGAGAGACAAGAGAGAGAGAGACAGAGAGAGAGAGAAGAGAGACAGAGAGAGAGAGACAAGAGAGAGAGAGAGAGACAGAGAGAGAGAGAGACAACGAGAGAGAGAGAGACAGAGAGAGAGAGACAGAGAAAGAGAACAGACGAGAGAGAGAGAGAGAGAGACAACGAGAGAGAGACAACGAGAGAGACAAGCGAGAGAGAGAGAGACAACGAGAGAGAGAGAGAGACAGACAACGAGAGAGAGAGAGAGACAGACAAGAGAGAGAAAGAGAGACAACGAGAGAGAGAGAGAGACAACAGAGAGAGAGAGAGAGACAACGAGAGAGAGAGAGAGAGAGACAACGAGAGAGAGAGAGAGAGAGACAACGAGAGAGAGAGAGACAACGAGAGAGAGAGAGAGACAACGAGAGAGAGAGAGAGACAACGAGAGAGAGAGAGAGAGAGACAACGAGAGAGAGAGAGAGAGAGACAACGAGAGAGAGAGAGAGACAACGAGAGAGAGAGAGAGACAACGAGAGAGAGAGACAACGAGAGAGAGAGAGAGAGACAACGAGAGAGAGACAAGAGAGAGAGAGAGAGACAACGAGAGAGAGAGAGAGAGAGAGAGACAGAGAGAGAGAGACAACGAGAGAGAGAGAGAGACAACGAGAGAGAGAGAGACAACGAGAGAGAGACAACGAGAGAGAGAGAGAACGAGAGAGAGAGAGAACGAGAGAGAGACAACGAGAGAGAGAGACAGACAACGAGAGAGAGAGACAGACAACGAGAGAGAGAGAGAGAGACAGACAACGAGAGAGAGAGAGAGACAGACAACGAGAGAGAGAGAGAGACAGACAACGAGAGAGAGAGAGAGAGACAGACAACGAGAGAGAGAGAGAGACAACGAGAGAGAGAGAGAGAGACAACGAGAGAGAGAGAGAGACAGACAAGGAGAGAGAGAGAGAGACAACGAGAGAGAGAGAGAGAGACGAGAGAGAGAGAGAGACAACGAGAGAGAGAGAGAGACAACGAGAGAGAGAGACAACGAGAGAGAGAGAGAGACAAGAGAGAGAGAGAGAGACAACGAGAGAGAGAGACGAGAGAGAGAGAGAGACAACGAGAGAGAGACAGAGAGAGAGAGAAGAGAGAGACAACGAGAGAGAGACAACGAGAGAGAGAGACAACGCGAGAGAGAGAGAGACAACGAGAGAGAGAGAGCGAGAGAGAGAGAACGAGAGAGAGACAACGAGAGAGAGAGAGACAACGAGAGAGAGAGACAACGAGAGAGAGAGAACGAGAGAGAGACGAGAGAGAACGAGAGACGAGAGAGAGAGAGAACGAGAGAGAGAGAACGAGAGAGAGACAACGAGAGAGACTAGTCAACGTTCCCATGAGTACTGTGTCGGACTACAATGTGCAGGTTGAGTTCTAGCAGACGGACATATACCAAACTGCCAATCAATCAATCAATCAGTGCAGTCCCCTCATTGTCACTGCATCTTCAATCGAGCTCCTCATCGTCTTCACTATCACTCCTCCTCCTCTTGTCCTCTTCTTTGGGAGGTGCAGGGGCGGCAGGTCCAGTCGGGCCCAGGTCATGGGTTCAGACTTTCTCATAGCTACCTCTATCTTAGCTGCCATCATGTTGACCACACTCTTACTGACGTCGATCACCTGGAGAGGGAGGAGTAGGAAGAGAGAAGAAGAGATGAGAGCAAGGACGCGTTATAATGGATTCATACTGTATGAAAGGAAATCACCCTACATTTGAATAAAGAGTTAATATTGGGCTGGAATAAAGTCAGTATAGTATAGACATAGTATAGACATAGTATAGTATAGACATAGTATAGACACAGTATAGTATAGACATAGTATAGTATAGACATAGTATAGACAGTATAGTATAGACATAGTATAGTATAGACATAGTATAGACATAGTATAGACATAGTATAGACACAGTATAGTATAGACATAGTATAGTATAGACATAGTATAGACATAGTATAGACATAGTATAGACACAGTATAGTATAGACACAGTATAGTATAGACATAGTATAGACATAGTATAGACATAGTATAGACATAGTATAGTATAGACGCAGTATAGTATAGACAAAGTATAGTATAGACAAAGTATAGTATGGACATAGTATAGTATAGACATAGTATAGTATAGACATAGTATAGTATATACATAGTATAGTATAGACATAGTATAGACATAGTATAGTATAGACATAGTAGACATAGTATAGTATAGACATAGTATAGTATATACATAGTATAGTATAGACATAGTATAGGCATAGTATAGTATAGACATAGTATAGTATAGACATAGTATAGTATAGGCATAGTATAGTATAGACATAGTAGACATAGTATAGTATAGACATAGTATAGTATAGACATAGTATAGTATAGACATAGTAAAGTATAGACATAGTATAGTATAGACATAGTAGACATAGTATAGTATAGACATAGTATAGTATAGACATAGTATAGTATAGACACAGTATAGTATAGACATAGTATAGGCATAGTATAGTATAGACATAGTATAGTATAGACATAGTATAGTATAGACATAGTATAGTATAGACATAGTATAGGCATAGTATAGTATAGGCATAGTATAGTATAGACATAGTAAAGTATAGACACAGTATAGTCATAGTATATGTCTAGACATAGTATATTTATAGTATAGTATAGACACAGCAAGTATAGAATAGACACAGTAAGTATAGAATAGACACAGTATAGTATAGACATAGTATAGTATAGACATAGTATAGTATAGACATAGTATAGACCTAGTATAGTATAGACATAGCAAGTATAGCATAGACATAGCAAGTATAGCATAGACATAGCAAGTATAGCATAGACATAGCAAGTATAGCATAGACATAGCAAGTATAGCATAGACATAGCAAGTATAGCATAGACATAGTAAGTATAACATAGACATAGTATAGACATAGTATAGACATAGTATAGTATAGACATAGTATAGTATAGACACAGTATAGTATAGGCATAGTATAGTATAGACATAGTATAGTATAGACATAGTATAGACCTAGTATAGTATAGACATAGCAAGTATAGCATAGACATAGCAAGTATAGCATAGACATAGTATATGTCTAGACATAGTATATTTATAGTATAGTATAGACACAGCAAGTATAGAATAGACACAGTAAGTATAGAATAGACACAGTATAGTATAGACATAGTATAGTATAGGCATAGTATTGTATAGACATAGTATAGTATAGGCATAGTATAGACATAGTAGACATAGTATAGTATAGACATAGTATAGTATAGACATAGTATAGTATAGACATAGTAAAGTATAGACATAGTAAAGTATAGACATAGTAGACATAGTATAGTATAGACATAGTATAGTATAGACATAGTATAGTATAGACACAGTATAGTATAGGCATAGTATAGTATAGACATAGTATAGACATAGTATAGTATAGACATAGTATAGACATAGTATAGACATAGTATAGTATAGACATAGTAAAGTATAGGCATAGTATAGGCATAGTATAGTATAGCCATAGTATAGTATAGACATAGTAAAGTATAGACACAGTATAGTATAGACATAGTATAGTCATAGTATATGTCTAGACATAGTATATGCATAGTATATGCATAGTATAGTATAGACACAGCAAGTATAGAATAGACACAGTAAGTATAGAATAGACACAGTATAGTATAGACATAGTATAGTATAGACATAGTATAGTATAGACATAGTATAGACCTAGTATAGTATAGACATAGCAAGTATAGCATAGACATAGCAAGTATAGCATAGACATAGCAAGTATAGCATAGACATAGCAAGTATAGCATAGACATAGCAAGTATAGCATAGACATAGCAAGTATAGCATAGACATAGCAAGTATAGCATAGACATAGTATAGTATAGACATAGTATAGACATAGTATAGTATAGACATAGTATAGTATAGACACAGTATAGTATAGGCATAGTATAGACATAGTATAGTATAGGCATAGTATTGTATAGACATAGTATAGTATAGGCATAGTATAGACATAGTATAGTATAGATATAGTAAGTATAGCATAGACATAGTAAGTATAGCATACACATAGCAAGTATAGCATAGACATAGCAAGTATAGTATAGGCATAGTATAGTATAGACATAGTAAGTATAGACACAGCAAGTAGAGTATAGTTATAGTATAGACATAGTAAGTATAGACATAGTAAGTATAGCATAGACATAGTAAGTATAGCATAGACATAGTATAGACATAGTATAGTATAGACATAGTAAGTATAAACATAGCAAGTATAGTATAGACACAGTATAGTCATAGTATAGATATAGTAAGTATAGACATAGTAAGTATAGCATAGACATAGTATAGTATAGACATAGTATAGTATAGACATAGTAAGTATAAACATAGCAAGTATAGTATAGACATAGTATAGACATAGTATAGTATAGACATAGTAAGTATAGCATAGACATAGTAAGTATAAACATAGCAAGTATAGTATAGACACAGTATAGTCATAGTATAGACATAGTAAGTATAGACATAGTAAGTATAGCATAGACATAGTATAGACATAGTATAGTATAGACATAGTATAGTATAGACATAGTAAGTATAAACATAGCAAGTATAGTATAGACATAGTATAGACATAGCAAGTATAGCATAGACATAGTAAGTATAGCATAGACATAGTAGGTATAGCATAGACATAGTAAGTATAGCATAGACATAGTAAGTATAGCATAGACATAGTATAGACATAGCAAGTATAGCATAGACATAGTATAGCATAGACATAGTAGGTATAGCATAGACATAGTAAGTATAGCATAGACATAGTAAGTATAGCATAGACATAGTATAGACATAGTATAGACATAGTATAGTATAGCATAGACATAGTATAGCATAGACATAGTAGGTATAGCATAGACATAGTAAGTATAGCATAGACATAGTAAGTATAGCATAGACATAGTATAGACATAGTATAGACATAGTATAGTATAGACATAGTAAGTATAGTATAGACATAGTATAGACATAGTAAGTATAGCATAGACATAGTATAGCATAGACATAGTAGGTATAGCATAGACATAGTAAGTATAGCATAGACATAGTAAGTATAGCATAGACATAGTATAGACATAGTATAGACATAGTATAGTATAGACATAGTAAGTATAGCATAGACATAGTAAGTATAGCATAGACATAGTAAGTATAGCATAGACATAGTATAGACATAGTATAGTATAGACATAGTATAGTATAGACATAGTAAGTATAGCATAGACATAGTAAGTATAGCATAGACATAGTAAGTATAGCATAGACATAGTAAGTATAGCATAGACATAGTAGGTATAGCATAGACATAGTAGGTATAGCATAGACATAGTAGGTATAGCATAGACATAGTAGGTATAGCATGAACATAGTAAGTATAGCATAGACATAGTAAGTATAGCATAGACATAGTAAGTATAGCATGAACATAGTAGGTATAGCATAGACATAGTAAAGTATAGCATGAACATAGTAAGTATAGCATAGACATAGTATAGACATATTATAGACATAGTATAGTATGAACATAGTAAGTATAGCATGAACATAATAGTATAGCATAGACATAGTAGCATAGACATAGTATAGACATGGTATAGTATAGACATAGTATAGTATAGACATAGTATAGTATAGACATAGTAAGTATAGCATAGACATAGTAAGTATAGCATAGACATAGTAAGTATAGCATAGACATAGTAAGTATAGCATAGACATAGTAGGTATAGTATAGACATAGTAGGTATAGCATAGACATAGTAGGTATAGCATAGACATAGTAAGTATAGCATAGACATAGTAAGTATAGCATAGACATAGTAAGTATAGCATAGACATAGTAAGTATAGCATAGACATAGTAAGTATAGCATAGACATAGTAGGTATAGTATAGACATAGTAAGTATAGCATAGACATAGTAAGTATAGCATAGACATAGTAAGTATAGCATAGACATAGTAAGTATAGCATAGACATAGTAAGTATAGCATAGACATAGTAGGTATAGTATAGACATAGTAGGTATAGCATAGACATAGTAAATATAGCATAGACATAGTATAGTATAGACATAGGAAGTATAAACATAGCAAGTATAGTATAGACACAGTATAGTCATAGTATAGACACGTATAGTATAGACATAGTAAGTATAGCATAGACATAGTAAGTATAGTATAGTAGACATAGGAAGTATAAACATAGCAAGTATAGTATAGACACAGTATAGTCATAGTATAGACATAGTATAGTATAGACATAGTAAGTATAAACATAGCAAGTATAGTATAGACATAGTATAGACATAGTATAGCATAGACATAGTAAGTATAGCATAGACATAGTAGGTATAGTATAGACATAGAAAGTATAGCATAGACATAGTAAGTATAGCATAGACATAGTAAGTATAGTATAGACATAGTAAGTATAGTATAGACATAGCAAGTATAGCATAGACATAGTAAGTATAGCATAGACATAGTAAGTATAGCATAGACATAGTAAGTATAGCATAGACATAGTAAGTATAGACATAGTATAGACATAGTAAGTATAGCATAGATATAGTAAGCATAGACATAGTATAGTATAGACATAGTATAGACATAGTATAGTATAGACATAGTATAGTATAGACATAGTATAGTATAGACATAGTATAGTATAGACATAGTATAGACATAGTATAGTATAGACATAGTAAGTATAGCATAGACATAGCAAGTATAGTATAGACATAGCAAGTATAGTATAGACATAGTATAGTATAGACATAGTAAGTGTAGACATAGCAAGTATAGACATAGTAAGTATAGCATAGACATAGTAAGTATAGCATAGACATAGTAAGTATAGCATAGACATAGTAGGTATAGTATAGACATAGTAGGTATAGCATAGACATAGTAAATATAGCATAGACATAGTATAGTATAGACATAGGAAGTATAAACATAGCAAGTATAGTATAGACACAGTATAGTCATAGTATAGACATAGTATAGTATAGACATAGTAAGTATAGCATAGACATAGTAAGTATAGTATAGTATAGACATAGTAAGTATAGACATAGCAAGTATAGTATAGTATAGTCATAGTATAGACATAGTATAGTATAGACATAGTAAGTATAGACATAAAGTATAGACATAGTATAGCAAGTATAGTATAGACATAGTAAGTATAGCATAGACATAGTAAGTATAGTATAGACAAGTATAGACATAGACATAGTATAAAGCATAGACATAGTAAGCATAGCATAGACATAGTAAGTATAGCATAGATATGACATAGTATAAGTATAGCATAGATATAGTATAGACATAGTAAGTATAGCATAGACATATAAGTATAGCATACACATAGTGGGCATAGCATAGTTTCATAGTAAGCATAGCATAGACATTATAAGTATAGCAGATATTAGTAGGTATAGTATAGACATAGTAGGTATAGCATAGACATAGTATAGACATAGTATAGTATAGACATAGTAAGTATAGCATAGACATAGCAAGTATAGTATAGACATAGCAAGTATAGTATAGACATAGTATAGTATAGACATAGTAAGTGTGACATAGCAAGTATAGACATAGTAAGTATAGCATAGACGCAAGTATAGTATAGACATAGCAAGTATAGTATAGACATAGCAAGTATAGCATAGACATAGTAAGTATAGCATAGACATAGTAAGTATAGCATAGACATAGTAAGTATAGCATAGACATAGTATAGTATAGACATAGTATAGACATAGTATAGTATAGACATAGTATAGACATAGTATAGTATAGACATAGTATAGTATAGACATAGTATAGACATAGTATAGTATAGACATAGTATAGACATAGTATAGTATAGACATAGTATAGTATAGACATAGTATAGTATAGACATAGTATAGACATAGTATAGTATAGACATAGTCAAGTATAGCATAGACATAGCAAGTATAGTATAGACATAGCAAGTATAGTATAGACATAGTATAGTATAGACATAGTAAGTGTAGACATAGCAAGTATAGACATAGTAAGTATAGCATAGACATAGCAAGTATAGTATAGACATAGCAAGTATAGTATAGACATAGTATAGTATAGACATAGTAAGTGTAGACATAGCAAGTATAGACATAGTATAGTATAGACATAGTATAGTATAGTATAGACATAGCAAGTATAGCATAGACATAGCAAGTATAGCATAGACATAGTATAGACATAGTATAGTATAGGCATAGTATAGACATGGCATAGTATAGACATAGTATAGTATAGACACATTATAGTATAGACATAGTAAGTATAGCATAGACATAGTAAGTATAGCATAGACATAGTAAGTATAGCATAGACATAGTAAGTATAGCATAGACATAGTAAGTATAGCATAGACATAGTAAGTATAGCATAGACATAGTAAGTATAGCATAGACATAGTAAGTATAGCATAGACATAGTAAGTATAGCATAGACATAGTAAGTATAGCATAGACATAGTAAGTATAGCATAGACATAGTAAGTATAGCATAGACATAGTAAGTATAGCATAGACATAGTAGGTATAGCATAGACATAGTAAGTATAGCATAGACATAGTATAGTATAGACATAGTAAGTATAGACATAGCAAGTATAGTATAGACACAGTATAGTCATAGTATAGACATAGTATAGTATAGACATAGTAAGTATAGCATAGACATAGTAAGTATAGTATAGTATAGACATAGGAAGTATAAACATAGCAAGTATAGTATAGACACAGTATAGTCATAGTATAGACATAGTATAGTATAGACATAGTAAGTATAAACATAGCAAGTATAGTATAGACATAGTATAGACATAGTATAGCATAGACATAGTAAGTATAGCATAGACATAGTAGGTATAGTATAGACATAGAAAGTATAGCATAGACATAGTAAGTATAGCATAGACATAGTAAGTATAGTATAGACATAGTAAGTATAGTATAGACATAGCAAGTATAGCATAGACATAGTAAGTATAGCATAGACATAGTAAGTATAGCATAGACATAGTAAGTATAGCATAGACATAGTATAGTATAGACATAGTATAGACATAGTATAGTATAGACATAGTATAGACATAGTATAGTATAGACATAGTATAGTATAGACATAGTATAGACATAGTATAGTATAGACATAGTATAGTATAGACATAGTATAGTATAGACATAGTATAGTATAGACATAGTATAGACATAGTATAGTATAGACATAGTAAGTATAGCATAGACATAGCAAGTATAGTATAGACATAGCAAGTATAGTATAGACATAGTATAGTATAGACATAGTAAGTGTAGACATAGCAAGTATAGACATAGTAAGTATAGCATAGACATAGTAAGTATAGCATAGACATAGTAAGTATAGCATAGACATAGTAGGTATAGTATAGACATAGTAGGTATAGCATAGACATAGCAATATGGCTTAGTATAGTATAGACATAGTAAGTATAAACATAGCAAGTATAGTATAGACACAGTATAGTCATAGTATAGACATAGTATAGTATAGACATAGTAAGTATAGCATAGACATAGTAAGTATAGTATAGTAGACATAGTAAGTATAGAACATAGCAAGTATAGTATAGACATAGTATAGTCATAGTATAGACATAGTATAGTATAGACATAGTAAGTATAGACATAGCAAGTATAGTATAGACATAGTAAGTATAGCATAGACATAGTAAGTATAGCATAGACATAGTAGGTATAGCATAGACATAGTAAGTATAGCATAGACATAGTAAGTATAGCATAGACATAGTAAGTATAGCATAGACATAGTAAGTATAGCATAGACATAGTAAGTATAGCATAGACATAGTAAGTATAGCATAGACATAGTAAGTATAGCATAGACATAGTAAGTATAGCATAGACATAGTATAGTATAGACATAGTATAGACATAGTATAGTATAGACATAGTATAGACATAGTATAGTATAGACATAGTATAGTATAGACATAGTATAGACATAGTATAGTATAGACATAGATATAGACATCAGTATAGTATAGACATAGTATAGTATAGACATAGTATAGTATAGACATAGTATAGTATAGACATAAGTATAGACATAGTATAGTATAGACATAGTAAGTATAGCATAGACATAGCAAGTATAGTATAGACATAGCAAGTATAGTATAGACATAGTATAGTATAGACATAGTAAGTGTAGACATAGCATAGTATAGACATAGTAAGTATAGCATAGACATAGCAAGTATAGTATAGACATAGCAAGTATAGTATAGACATAGTAAGTATAGCATAGACATAGTAAGTATAGCATAGACATAGTAAGTATAGCATAGACATAGTAAGTATAGCATAGACATAGTATAGTATAGACATAGTATAGACATAGTATAGTAT
>NW_027015208.1:0-11974 GCF_036934945.1 Oncorhynchus masou masou
TAACAGTCTGATGGCCTTGAGATAGAAGCTGTTTTCAGTCTCTCGGTCCCAGCTTTGATGCACCTGGTACTGGGACTCTCGCTCTGGATGACATGCGGGGTGAACAGGCAGTGGCTCGGGTGGTTGATGTCCTTGATGATCTTTATGGCCTTCCTGCAACATCGGGGTGGTGTAGGTGTCCTGGAGGGCAGTGTAGCCTGCCCCCGGTGATGCTGTGCAGACCTCACCACCCTCTGGAGAGCCTGCACGGCTGAGGGGGCGGAGCAGTTAAGCCGTGACCCAGGCGGTGACACAGCCCAAGCCAGGATGCAAGCTCGATGTAAGCACCTGTAGTAGCCTGTGAGTGCTTTTGGTGACAAGCCAAATTTCTTCAGCCTCCTGAGGTTGAAGAGGCGCTGCTGCGCCTTCTTCACGATGCTGTCTGTGTGAGTGGACCAATTCAGTTTGTCTGTGATGTGTATGCCGAGGAACTTAAAACTTGCTACTCTCTCCACTACTGTTCCATCGATGTGGATAGGGGTGTTCCCTCTGCTGTTTCCTGAAGTCCACAATCATCTCCTTAGTTTTGTTGACGTTGAGTGTGAGGTTATTTTCCTGACACCACACTCCGAGGAGCCCTCACCTCCTCCCTGTAGAGCATCTCGTCGTTGTTGGTAATCAAGCCTACCACTGTTGTGTCGTCCGCAAACTTGATGATTGAGTTGGAGCGTGCGTGACCCACGCAGTCGGTAGGTGAACAGGGAGTACAGGAGAGAGGCCTTTCAGACGCACCCTTGTGGGGCCCCAGTGTTGAGGATCGGGAGAGATGTTGTGCCTACCCTCACCACCTGGGGGCCCGTCAGGAAGTCCAGTACCCAGGTTGCACAGAAGCGGGGAGTCGAGACCCAGGGTCTCGAGCTTGATGACGAGCTTGGAGGGTACTATGGTGTTGAATGCCGAGCTGTAGTCGATGAACAGCATTCTCACTGACGGTATTCCTTTGATCCAGATGGGAATAGCTGCAGTTTGTATTCAGTCATGTTACCAGACACCTTGCATTGAAAGCAGTGGTTCGGCTTTCACCTATGCTGCCATCAATCCAAGGTGTCTGGTTAGGGAATGTTTTAATCGTTGCTATGGGAACGACATCTTCAACGCACGTTCTAATGAACTCGCACACCGAATCAGCGTATTCGTCAATGTTGTTATTTGACGCAATACAAAACATGTCCCAGTCCACGTGATGGAAGCAGTCTTGGAGTGTGGAGTCAGCTTGGTCGGACCAGCGTTGGACAGACCTCAGCGTGGGAGCTTTTTTTAGTTTTTGTCTGTAGGAAGGTATCAGCAAAATGAAGTCGTGGTCAGCTTTTCCGAAAGGGGGCGGGGCAGGGCCTTATATGCGTCGCGGAAGTTAGAGTAACAGTGATCCAAGGTTTTCCGCCCCTGGTTGCGCAATCGATATGCTGATAAAATTTAGGGAGTCTTGTTTTCAGATTAGCCTTGTTAAAATCCCCAACAACGATGAATGCAGCCTCCGGATAAATGGTTTCCAGTTTGCAAAGAGTTAAATAAAGTTTGTTCAGAGCCATCGATGTGTCTGCTTGGGGGGGGATATATACGGCTGTGATTATAATCGAAGAGAATTCTCTTGGTAGATAATGCGGTCTACATTTGATTGTGAGGAATTCTAAATCAGGTGAACAGAAGGATTTGAGTTCCTGTATGTTTCTTTAATCGCACCATGCCTCGTTAGCCATAAGGCATACACCCCCACCCCTCTTCTTACCAGAAAGGTGTTTGTTTCTGTCGGCGCGATGCGCGGAGAAACCCGTTGGCTGCACCGCTTTCGGATAGCGTCTCTCCAGTGAGCCATGTTTCCGTGAAGCACAGAACGTTACAGTCTCTGATGTCCCTCTGAATGCTACCCTTGCTCGGATTTCATCAACCTTGTTGTCAAGAGACTGGACATTGGCAAGAAGAATGCTAGGAAGTGGGGCACGATGTGCCCGTCTCCGTAGTCTGACCAGAAAACCGCCTCGTTTCCTCTTTTTTCGGAGTCGTTTTTTGGGTCGCTGCATGCGATCCATTCCGTTGTCCTGTTTGTAAAGCAGAACACAGGATCCGCGTTGCGAAAAACATATTCTTGGTCGTACTGATGGTGAGTTGACGCTGATCTTATATACAGTAGTTCTTCTCGGCTGTATGTAATGAAACCTAAGATGACCTGGGGTACTAATGTAAGAAATAACACGTAAAAACAAAAAACTGCATAGTTTCCTGAACGGGTACGGCGGCCATCTCTGTCGGCCGAAGTAGGATGCTGTCACACGTAATGAAAATGTAAGTGTCTTTTAACTCAGTGTCTTCTGACTGCAGTACAGTTGATGAGACAAAGCAGGATATCTGAGTAGAGAGAAATCAGAGTAAATGTGTCAGACAACACACTTAACCGTAAACAACTAGGGTATAGCTGTTCAGCCTTAAAGGGATAATCCACTCCCAGAAATAAAAATCATAAATCTCCGGTCAATTTGGTGAAAGAACATGTTCCATCAGTGGGTAAAATAAAAAAATCCCCATAATTTATCTTCTAATTGGTCCGTATGTGGAAATCAGATAATAGTGTAGGAACGCATCATAGTGACAATCCTCGTCACTGGAGATAGAGGATAACACACTGTCACGTTCATAACGCTTTAAAAACAATGACCTCCATTCCAGATCACCAAATCAGCCAATAGATCGTATGGGCCTACTTGTAGTAGAACACATCCATCCGTTTATATCCTCATGACAAAGTATATATTTCGCTTAGATGTGGGAAACAGAGATAATACAGAAAGGGAGGAGATAGGAATCCCATTGGGCAATGAGTGGAGAAATGCCCCACCCAACTGGCTGTCGACTCATCGCATTCACGTTGTCATGCTGCATCACGCAGTTGCTAAGCTAATCGTCACGCAATCCCTTTTCAAATTCAGGGTATGAGTCCAGAAACTTGCCTATTATCCTCGAAAGTATGTATGTCATGAGCTCCAAAGCTATACGATATTACAGAGAACAAGTTAATTATCTCACATCTTGGAAAATATTTGCAATGTTGTACTTCTTGTTCATGGAATGCATGCTAATGTTCGTTTTTTGAGCTAGTGCTCAATAGTTTCCCATTCACTCATTGAAAGAGAGCTCTCCTTGTCTCAGAATCTTCCAGAATGCACGGCGCGGACCAATGACAACGCAAGAACCCACGTACACAATGGGCATTAATACGATTCCTAATGGAGTTTCCCATCTCCTCAAAGTATCTCTGTGGGAAAAGAAACATACTCTGCCCTCACTCTGGGCAGACTAATGCAAGCATTGTGGGATTTAACACTATTTCACACTTTTAATCAAAGGAATTAGTGGTTTGGGGTGGATTATCCTCAGTGGTGTCAGTGTGGTTTAACAATATACCCTAGCCTAGAGACAATGAGATTCATTATTGTGCCTCTGTTTGTGTCTTTATCAACAGCAGTGAACTGAAAGAGTT
Source organism: Oncorhynchus masou masou (assembly GCF_036934945.1). Classification (NCBI taxonomy): domain Eukaryota; kingdom Metazoa; phylum Chordata; class Actinopteri; order Salmoniformes; family Salmonidae; genus Oncorhynchus; species Oncorhynchus masou. Next base: position 3,512 of record NW_027015208.1, read on the forward strand.
AAATAAGGTATCTGTTAACATTGATCACCCCACTGCACTTAATGTGTGTGTGTGTGTGTGTGTGTGTATATTTATGTACAGTGCATTCAGAAAGTATTCAGACCCCGTGACTTATTCCACATTTTTCTACGTTACAGACGTATTCTAAAATGGATTAAATACAAATCCTAATCAATCTTCACACAATACCCCATAATGACAAAGTAAAAATAGGTTTTTAGAAATTTTGCAATTCAAAATAAAAAACAGAAATACCTTGTTTACATAAGTATTCAGACCCTTTGCATTGCTCATCCTTGAGATGTTTCTACAACTTGATTGGAGTCCAACTGTGGTAAATGCAATTATTTGGACATGATTTGGAAAGGCACACACCTGTCTATCTAAGGTCCCACAGTTGACAGTGCATGTCAGAGCAAAAACCAAGCCATGAGGTTGAAGGAAAGTCGAGGACAGGAATGTATTGAGGCACAGATCTGAGAAGGGTACCAAAAAATGTCTTCAGCATTGAAAGTCCCTAAAAAAACAGTGGCCTCTATCATTCTTAAATGGAAGAAGTTTGGAACCACCAAGACTCTTCCTAGAGCTGGTCGCCCGGCCAAACTGAGCAATGGGGGAGAAGGGCCTGGTCAGAGAAGGTGACCAAGAACTCAATGGTCACTCTGACAGAGCTCCAGAGTTCCTCTGTGGAGATGGGAGAACCTTCCAGAAGGACAACTCCTCTGCAGCACTCCACCAATCAGGCCTTTATGGTAGAGTGGCCAGACGGAATCCACTCCTCAGTAAAAGGAACATGACACCGCTTGGAGTTTGCCAAAAGGCACCTAAAGATTCTTTGGTCTGGATGAAACCAAGATTGAACTCTTTGGATTGAATGCCAAGCGTCACGTCCTGGGGAAACCTGGCACTATTCCTACGGTAAAGTATGGTGGTGGCAGCATCATGCTGTGGGGATGTTTTTCAGCGGCAGGGACTGGGAGACGGAGTAGCACAGAGAGATCCTGATGAAAAAACCTTCTCCAGAGCGCTCAGGACCTCAGACTGGGGCGAAGGTTCACCTTCCTACAGGACAACGACCAGAAGCACACAGCCAAGAAAATGCAGGAGTGGTTTCCGGACAAGTCTCTGAATGTCCTTGAGTGGCCCAGCCAGGGACTTGAACCCGATTGAACATCTCTGAGAGACCTGAAAATAGCTGTGAAGTGACACTCCCCATCAAACCTGACTGAGCTTGAATTGATCTGGCAGAGAAGAATGGGAGAAACTCCTCAAATACAGGTGTGCCAAGCTTGTAGCGCCATACCCAAGAAGACGCGAGTTTTACATTTTTATAATTTTTGTAAAAATGATGAGGTATTGTGTATAGATTGATGAGGAAAAAATATATTTAATACATTTTATAATAAAGCTGTAACGTAACAAAAAGGGTCTGAATACTTCCTGAATGCAATGTGAGTCTGTGTGTGTGTGTCTGTTTGTGTGCGTGTGTGTGTGTTTGCGTGTGTGTGTGTGTTTGCGTGTGTGTGTGTGTGTGTGTGTGTGCGTGTGTGTGTGTGTTTGCGTGTGTGTGTGTGTGCGTGTGGCATGTGTTTGTGTGTGTGTCTGCAGCATGGCTGACGGGGAGGAAATGCCAGTGACCAGCATAACTCAATAAGAGCAGAGCACTGGGCTGAGATGATGACAGTCATGAGATGGAGACACAAGTGCCCACTGCTCCAAACAGATTCAATTAGGGCACTTTGTGCGGACGACCATCTCGGATGAATCTCACGACACCCTATTCCCTACATATAGCGCACTACTTTTGACCAGAGCCCTATAAAAACCCCGTCAAAATTATTTTACTAAATAGGGAATAGGGTGCTATTTGGGACACCTTATCAATACAGATCAGATGATGTAACCCACATGCCAAGGGGTTCCCTACAGGACCCTATTGACAGACAGATTCTATTAGATAATTTAAGCCTTTGTAAAGTTTTACACAAAGAGAGTGAGGTTGTGAAAAGTTCTTTGAAGTACATTTTGTTTGTCTCTGTCTTTGATCAAAGGGAATTCTTTCAGCTAATGTCATTCTAAGTACTTCCTTGATATATAACAACATTGATGAGGGGAAACAACCACTGGGTACAGACGTCAGTTGAACTTCTAGTTTTGATTTACATTTGGTTGAGTTGTCAATTAACGTGAAATCCACAGAAAATGTCATGTCATTGATTTAGGTTCAAAGTTGGGTGAAAAAAGACGGAATTCCTTACACGGATGACTTTTATTAATGAAACATTTGGAGTGCAGGTCGCCTACCTACCCAATTGTCTGTGGACATTTTCTATTTTCTCAGGACTATGAGCCCGCCACTAGTCCCATAACAGACTACCATGACATACTGTAGGTGGGTTAGTAATTGTAATAGTGTCTTTCTCACCAGCTGATGAGTCCAGCGGCAACGGCGGACCAGGTGACACAGCAGGAGTTGGCCTCCTGTTTCCCTCATCCTCGTCTTTCCGAGCAGCACAGACAGCTCAGGTAGATAGCCAGACAGAGCAGATTCAGGCCCAGGCCCGCAGCCGCCACACAGCCCAGGAAGATTAATGACTGTTGGGAGAGATGGAGGGAGAGAGAGCAAGAGAGACGGGGGTGATAGAGGATAGAGATAGAAAGAGAGAGACATATATATATATATATATATATATATATATATATATATATATATATATATATATATATATATATATATATATATATTAGAGAGAGAGAAATAGAGGAGAGAGAGATAAATAGAGGAGAGAGAGAGGGGAGAGAGTGTTAAATAGAGGAGAGAGTGTTAAATAGAGGAGAGAGGAGAAGCCAGAGGAGAGAGAGAGGGGAGAGGTTAAATAACTGGATATCAATGTCAATGTCAAAACAGAACACACAGTAGAAGGTATCCCCAACCCGGACTCACTCTGCATGGCAACTCATTCACTACAGCTATTTTAGATGTAATTTCTTTGAGCATTTGTTCAGTTTGCATACTGATGCATAGGTACACCAAACACACAGCATCAGCACTGACACTCATCACTCTCTGATCCTTTGAGGATCCAGATAAAGATTGAATGAAGCTTGAGTGATGACAGTCAGAGAACACAGATACACAAAGAATTTGAACAAACCTAATTTTGATAAACTCCCATATCTATTGGGTGAAATACCACAGTGTGCCATCACAGCAGCAAGATTTGTGAAGAGGGCAACCAGTTAAGAACAAACACCATTGTAAATATAACCTATATTTATGTTTATTTTTTCCTTTTGTACTTTAACTATTTGCACATAATATGACATCTGTAATGTCTTTTATTCTTGTGGAACGTTTGTGAGTATAATATTTACTGTCCATTTGTATTGTTTATTTCCCTTTTTCTTTTTATTATCTAGTTCACTTTCTCTGGCAATGTTAACATATGTTTTCCATGCCAATAAAGCCATTAAATTGATTGAAATGTAATTGAATGAGGAGAGCAAAGTATTCTGTATAAATGGTACATCATTTGAATGTGTGTGGATAAGAGCCAAAGGAGGAGAAAATGTAGTCATGAACCTGTGAGAGGAGATGAGAGGAGAAGAGAGGAGGGGAGAGGAGTGGGGAGAGGAAATGAGAAGAGATGAGAGGAGGGGAGAGAGATGAAAGGAGGGGAGAGGAGAGGAGGGGAGAGGAGGGGAGGGGTGAGTAGAGAGGATAAGAGAGTAGGGGAGGGAGAGAGAGGGAGAGGGAGAGGAGAGGAGGGAGAGGAGATGAGAGGAAGGGAGGAGATGAGAGGAGGGGAGAGGTGAGGGGGTTAGTAGGGAGGATAAGAGAGGGGGATAGGAGATGAGAGGTGAGTAGAAGGGAGAAGATAGAAGGGGAGAGGAGGCGAGAGGTGAGTAGAGAGGAGAAGAGAAGAGGGGAGAGGAGGGGGTGAGGGAGATGAGAGGAGAGGGAGAAGAGATGAGAGGAGGGGGAGGAGATGAGAGGCGGGAGAGAGATGAGAAGGGAGAGATGAGTAGAGAGGAGAAGAGAGGAGAGGAGGGGATGGAAGGGGAGAGGAGAGAAGAGGAGGGGAGAGGAGATGAGAGGAGGGGAGAGGTGAGTAGAGAGGAGAAGAGAGGAGTGGAGAGGTGAGTAGAGAGGAGGGGAGAAGAGGGGAGAGGTGAGTAGAGAGGAGAAAAGAGAAGAGGTGAGTAGAGGAGGGGAGAGGAGATGAGAGGAGGGAAGGAGCAGAGAGGTGGGAGGGGAGAAGAGAGGAGAAGAGAGAAGGGGAGAGGAAGGAGAGTAGAGAGGAAAAGAGAGGAGATGAGAGGAGGGAGAGGTGAGTAGAGAGGAGGGAGAAGAGGGGGAGAGGTGAGTAGAGAGGAGAAAAGAGAAGAGGTGAGTAGAGGAGGGGAGAGGAGATGAGGGAAGAGCAGAGAGGTGAGGTGAGAAGAGAGGAGAAGAGAGAAGGGAGAGGAAGGAGAGTAGAGAGGAAAAGAAAGGAGATGAGAGGGGAGAGGTGGAGTAGAGAGGAGGATCCCTTCTTCCCTTTCAGTTTCATCTGGGAGCAGGTGCTTCTCATACCCCTCTCTTATTCCTTCCACATCCCTCCTCACCCTCACACCATCCCTCCCTCCTCCAGAGAGAGGTGAAGGGGATGGGACAAGAATAGCTACCCAGACAGCAACCCAAGACAGCAATAGTATTATTTGTTGTTCCATATTATTATGCCTCTTTCTCTGTCTCACCCTCTTTGTCAATCTTACGTTTGTCTATCTGTCTGTCCGTATGGCTGTATGTCTGCCAGCCTGCCTGCCTGTATGTCTGTTTGCCTTTCTGGCCGGTTTGCCTTTCTGCTTGTCTGCCTGTCTGTCCATAGCCATCTGTCTGTTTACGTGCTGTGATGATGTCACCTGTTCTGTAATACTATTGAGGGCATTATAGTTAGAGCTGTTCTGAATGTAAGCCCATAACCATAATACCTCAATGCAGACAGTATGCATACATACCAGGCTAGTTATCTTAATTCCTCACGCCCCTTGCATCCTGATTAATCGCCATTATGCCCCGTCTTCCTAATCCTCCAACCTCACCTCCATCTGTTGAGGAGTGAGGGAGGGATGCCTGATGCCTCATGTCCCATTTTCATGGTTACATGCCTCTCCTGCAGAGAGGGGGAGGTAAGGGGAGAAAGGGCTCATCTGGTGAAATCAATACCCAGCTATAAAACATAGGCTGTATTCCAAATGGCACCCCATTCTGCATGTAGTCCACTATTTTTGATCAGAGCCCTGTAGTCCACTATATAGGGGTACCATTAGGAATGCTACCATAGAGGAAGTGTCCAGAGGGGGCCAGTTCAATCAAAAGACCATAGGACCCTCATCCCCATCCCCCTTTTCTTACCCTTCTGTCATATTGCCCACCCATCCCCTGTAGAACAGGGATGGGCAACTTTGATGGGGGTGGGGACCACAAAATCTGAACTCTTCATGAGGGGCTGCAGATGCCCATCCCTACCGTAGAACATGTTTGATGATAGAGGTGTGAGCATGTAGAGAGAAACAGTCTGTTCGCTGTAGCACAGATGTTTATTGGTGTCTCTGTGTGTGTGGTCAAAAAAGGCACCCACTTAGCTTAAATGGGTTAAAAGGTGCTCTTGGTAAAACAATCAAATCGGACCCTGGTTAGGTTAAGGGGTGGGGGTTGGATGGGGGTGATGACCCTGAGTGCGGGGAGTGACTTGGAGGTGGAGGGTTAACAACCCTGGAGTGAGAAGTACTCAAAAGGGGATGAGAGAAGATGGAGGGGTCCTGCAGTGCATTTTAGGTGAGGATATTAGATGAGATGGGGGCTACAGGGGGCTGTTGGGGTGAGATTATGGGGGAGGGGTCGGAATGAAACCACTTGGCTAGGAGATGGGGAGTTGGGAAGGGGCAAATGAGCTCCACTAACCTTCCCCCGCCCCTTCGTATCGCCATGGCAACGGCCAGGTTTGGTGGTTGCCCTGGTCTCTGTCGAGGGGAGCACTGAGGATGAGTGAAAAGGGGAATTATCACTCCCAGCCTATTTGAATTAAGCAGCATGTGACAGGCAGCCCTGCTGAAGCCACACACACTGCATCTTGTGATTCCTCTTGAGCAAACAGGGAGGTACGGAGGTAAGGAATGAATAGGCCTATGTGGTGGATGACAGAAAAGAAAAATGGAGAGAGAGAGAATATGGAACATGGTGAGGATAGGGCTAAGAGCTATAAGGCATTCAATTAATAAACTAGGATATTATGAAGAGTTGGAGAGTTGATTCAGTGTCTGCACTCACGGTTTTAACAAAATCACTCCCCACTCTCTGTCTCCTGTCTCCTGTCATTTTCTCTCATGTAAAAGAGTGGGGGGTGGAAAAATACATACTTTTTAAAAAATTATAATGGGATCAACTGTATTCTGCACTGAGCTGGGAAATACACACACACACACACACACTGCATATGTTGTACTATCCTTGTAGGAACCTAAATTCAAAATCCTATTTTCCCTAACCCCTAACCCTAAAACCTCACACTAAACCTAACGCCTATCTTTGTGGAAAATTTTGGGGATTATTGGTAACCCCCCACACACACACACACACTGAGAGAAGAGACCATCACTAGGCATCAGAGTAAAATGTAATTTTATAGTAAATAGCTTGATCATTCTCCCTGAAGACACAATTTATCACTCAGGCCAGAAACACACACCATTATTCATACAAAGTATTTTAGACTGATTTTAGACTGATTTTACTCCAATGTGCTACATTTCATCCATCATTTGTAACTTGTTTTACTACAGAAATAAACGCAGAGGTGAGAATCGATGGGTTTGCTTTGCAGAGCTCAGAGCTGCCCCAGTTTCTACTGGGCTTGGACTAAGCAGGCAACACCCTCCTTCCTCCACTCACCCACCACCACCACATCCCCACTTTTTGTTTCTACCTCATCCCTTGATGGGGGGAGGGGGACTTGGAGGCAGTGATGGAGGAGAGGAAGATAGGAAGATGTAGCTCAGCAGAAATGAATTCCAGGGAGAGAGGGAAGAAGGGATGAGAGGGGGTGGAGGAGGGAGTAAAACATAATATTGGATGATGAGTATAGAAAACAACATGGTGTGTGGAGAGATGAGAAAGAGAGAGAATGGGGTAGAGGAGAAGGATAGCGGAAGAGAGAGGGGGCGGGAGGGGGCAGGAGTCGGCCATGATAAGGACATGGGAGAACAAAAGAGGTGCTTCAGCCACAGCAACGACTAGCCTAACTAATCAATAGCCGATTGCAGTTTCTCAGCACGTGACCGACAATTTGGATAATGCAGTCTGGTTTGTCCTTTCATTCCTGTCAGGTTAACTGACTTGGACGCCGAGAGCAGTCTTGCTATAAGTATTACTCCCAGTCCCAGCTGAGACAGACAGACAGCCTTTTCAGCCGTCCATCACACACCTTTGAATAGCCTCAACCATTTACAGGCTGAGGCTGGACGGGAACAGTTTGTAGCTTACAAGCACTGGTTCTCACACTGCTGCACCAAGGGAGCATGGGACTGTTGGGACAAAAGAGGCAGCATCATGTGCTGCCAAAAGGCAGGGAAAATAAATCTCCAAGGAGGCAACGAGGGAGTGGTTTACATTACAACCACAGAGTTTTTAAACCCAGATGTGCAAAATCGCGAGACTTCCGGGAACAGACCAAGTAGACCAGCCCAGGGTTTGGGGTTTGAGAAGTCAAATCAAATCAAACTTTGTCACATGCGCCGAATACAACAAGAGACTTTACCGTGAAATGCTTACTTACAAGCCCTTAACCAACAGTGCAGTTCAAAAAGAAGAAAATATTTACCAAGTAGACTAAAATAAAAAGTAATAATAAAAAGTAACACAATAAGAATAATGAGGCTATATACAAGGGACACCGGTACCGAGTCCTCTGAAGAGGAGGTGTAGCAAGGATTGGACCAATATGCAGCGTGGTAAGTGTCCATGGTATTTAATAAGAAAACTCAACATGAACATGAACACAAATACAAAATAACAAAGTGAACTGGCAACGAAAAGTCCCGTGTGGCACAAACACTGACACAGGAAACAACCACCCACAAAATACCCAAAGAACATGGCGGCCTAAATATGGTTCCCAATCAGAGACAATGATAAACACCTGCCTCTAATTGAGAACCAACCTAGGCAACCATAGACTTACATAAACACAGAGACCAGAAAACACCCCATAAACATACAAAACCCCTAGACCAGACAAAACACATAAATCCCCCATGTCACACCCTGACCTAACCAAAATAATAAAGAAAACTAAGATAACTAAGGCCAGGGCGTGACAGGTGGCAATTTTATGAATTGTTCAGCAGTCTTATGGCTTGGGGGTAGAAGCTGTTTTGGTCCTAGAGCTTAGCGCTCCGGTACTGCTTGCCGTGCGGTAGCAG
>NW_027015209.1:0-7500 GCF_036934945.1 Oncorhynchus masou masou
ATCCTGGGTTCATGACATATCGTACCAGCCTTATGGATCCTGGGTTCATGACTATCGCACCAGCCTTATGGGTCCTGGGTTCATGACATATCGTACCAGCCTTATGGATCCTGGGTTCATGACATGGGGGTACCAGCCTACTCATTGACACCCACAGATTACAATTCTAAACAGTTTACACAAATATTACAATCACAGCTCTTATTGCGGACTGAGGGAAATCACCTCACAATTCTGCCTATAGTGGAACATTCATATTGCAATGTACAGGTCTCCAGAGTGGTGCAGCGGTTTAAGGCACTGCATGGCTATGCAAGAGGCGTCACTACAGTCCTTGGTTCAAATGCTGGCTGTATCACATCCGGTCATGATTGGGAGTCCCATAGGGCGGTGCCAATTGGCCCAGCATCGTCAGGGTTTGGCCGGGGTAGGCTGTCATCTTAAATAAGAATTTGTTCTTAACTGACTAGTTAAATAAAGGTTAAATGTTATTATTATATATTTTTTAACTTATATAATTGTGAGGTGATTTCCACAGTTAAAGTCCTGTAATAAGAGCTATGACACAATTATTTGTGAAAACTCTTTACATTTCGTGGACCCAAGATCCAGAGGTAACGCTGTACAGTGCAATAGAAGTCTGCCCCAAAGCAATTCTAATACAGCCACAGCGGGACTTCAACTATTTTTTGTGTGTCAAATTAACTACTTATTATCTTTGCTTTAATTCATATAACAACATTCCAACCCTGTTCAGCATGATCTTGTTATGTACTTGAGTGAAGACCCAAAGCGGTTTAACAGAAACAGAGTTCTTTAATGAAAAAACAGGAATGGCATAGGATCCTCTTCCGACGTTGTCAATGGAACAAAAGATAGTTAGTAGAGTGCAGGATGCACCTGCCAGGCAGACTCCGACAGGATAGGACTAGAGTGGAAGCAAACGAGACGATAGCTTGCTTCTGGCATGAGAAACACAAACGAGAATCTGACACCGAAAGTAGCAGGAACAGAGAGAGAAATAGAGACCTAATCAGAGGGAAAAAAGGGAACAGGTGGGGAAAGGGTGAATGAGCTAGTTAGAGGAGATGAGGAACAGCTGGAGAAGGAGAGAAAGAGAAGGTAACCTAATAAGACCAGCAGAGAGAGACAGAGTGAAGAGAAAGGACAGGAACAGACATAATAAGACATGACAGATCTAATCCAAATATGGCATTATTCCACCATTTTTGTATCCGTTTTGCATCAGTTTCAGCATGAGACTTTTATTTTGAAGTCGAACTGCAAATTCCATTGTTGCTCATCCTTATTCTAGCATAGCATCACACAGGTGCTTTTCCGACGGGAGTAACTTCAATAACAACGCTGTAATCTTGCACGGTCTCTAACAGAGTACGGAGAAGAGTAGCGGCCGTTAGTCGAGATCTGCAGCGTCACAGAAGAACCACACTAGAACCTGGACAGAAAAAACAACTCAAAATCTGTCAGACCATCGGAGAAGTGAACTCGAACGAGACTGAGAGAAAACGGAGCCTTTGTTTTCAGAAGCAGCAGGGAGCCGAACCGGAGGAAAGATGATGAGTTTTCTACCATACTTCTCCGCTGAGACCTGGACCCTCCTGGCCCTCCTCATCACCCTCATTGTAGTGTAAGGACTTACATCAAATCAAATGTTATTTGTCACATTTATCGTAGTTAAACGGTGTAGACTAGCAGTGAAATGCTTAGTTTAGGGTCCTTTTCCAACAATGCAAGATAAGATATATATTGTATAGTTCTGTAGTATGTGTAGTGTGTGTGTGTGTGTGTGTGTGTGTGTGTGTGTGTGTGTGTGTGTGTGTGTGTGTGTGTGTGTGTGTGTGTGTGTGTGTACAGGTACGGGTACTGGCCCTACGGTGTATTCACTAAGATGGGTATCCCTGGTCCCAAATCCCTACCTTACTTTGGCACAATGATGGAGTATAGAAAGGTTAGTACCCATTCAAAATAAATATCTCTCTCATATTTTAAACAATAGTGTTATTTTCCCCATGTAAAACAATACATTGAGAAGGAAAAAGTGGACTAGCTGGTTGTTTGTTGTTTGAACAATAGATAAATACAAGGTAATTTGAGACCTGATCAGTTTAGAAGTTCTGTTATTGACCCTGGGGACCATATAAATTAACAAACCCTCCTCAACCCTCACCTATTTCAGGTGTGTTATCTGTTCAGGTGTAAGACACAACTACGTGACCTCCTATGGCATGAATCAGCTGTTTCTTCTCTCTCTCTCTCTCTCTCTATCTGTCTCTGCAGGGTATCATTAACTTTGACACAGAGTGCTTTCAGAAGTATGGGAGAATCTGGGGGTGAGTTCAGTTGGCTGTACCGTACTAGGATGACTCACAACTGTACTATTCCTTACAATTCATCACCTGCTGGAGCTGTCATGTGACCATGAAGAATAGTAATAATATCAACCACGACCAGAATAATGTTTTCTTTGTAGTTTTATATGAGGTGGTTAAATGTGTCGGTTTCCATGGTTACTTTCTAAATGTAATCCGTTACTATTTTTACCTCTCCAACATTACCCCAAACTCAGTACCAACATTACCCCAAACTCAGTACCAACATTACCCCAAACTCAGTACCGTAATCTGATTACATTCAGTTACTAGTTTACCTGTCCTACATTACCCCAAACCAGTACCGCTAATCTGATTACATTCAGTTACTAGTCTTACCTGTCCTACATTACTCCAAAAATCAGTACCGTAATCTGATTACATTCAGTTACTAGTTTACCTGTCCAACATTACCCCAAACTCAGTACCGTAATCTGATTACATTCAGTTACTAGTTTACCTGTCCAACATTACCCCAAACTCAGTACAGTAATCTGATTACATTCAGTTACTAATCTTACCTGTCCAACATTACCCAAAACTCAGTACCAACATTACCCCCAAACTCAGTACCGTAATCTGATTACATTCAGTTACTAGCCTGACCTGTCCAACATTACCCCAAACTCAGTACCGTAATCTGATTACATTCAGTTACTAGTTTACCTGTCCAACATTACCCCAAACTCAGTACCGTAATCTGATTACATTCAGTTACTAGTTTACCTGTCCAACATGACCCCAAACTCAGTACCGTTATCTGATTACATTCAGTTACTCTTTCCATCTCTTTCTACTGTTAGGCTCTTTCCCGTTAAGAGGCAATACATTTACTTCAGGGGTTGGTTATGTAGGCTTCTTCTAACCCATCTCTTTCTACTGTTAGGTTCTGAATGAACCTCGTAAAACTCACAGACAATTAGTGAAGCTTAAATCAAGTTTATTCGCCCATCAGGGCCAATGCAGCTACATATTCACATCAGCACTGATAGTTAACCCTTTCTGCTACGCTGTCTCCTCCTACACATCTGAACAGACATACAGTCAATACAACCCTGTGTGTTTCTCCTCTGTGAAGGATCTATGATGGGAGGCAGTCTGTACCATGTAGGTGTATATATAGTGGTTAAAGCCAGGTGTGTGTTTTTCCTCTGTGAAGGATCTATGATGGGAGGCAGCCTGTTCTGTGTATCATGTAGTTGTATATATAGTGGTTAAAGCCAGGTGCGTGTTTCTCCTCTGTGAAGGATCTATGATGGGAGGCAGTCTGTACCATGTAGGTGTATATATATAGTGGTTAAAGCCAGGTGTGTGTTTCTCCTCTGTGAAGGATCTATGATGGGAGGCAGCCTGTTCTGTGTATCATGGACAAAAGCATGATCAAGACCGTCCTGATTAAAGAGTGTTACAACATCTTCATCAACCGCAGGGTGAGACACACACACACACACACACACACACACACACACACACACACACACACACACACACAAACACACACCCCTAATAATAATCTGAATAATTATAATCCTAACATTATGACTGATATTATTAATTCATTATTTGTGTCATTCATTATTCATACATTTTAAAGTAGTGTGAATATTGTGTAAATACTGTGATCCTTATTAAATCATATAATTAATACAACTGTTGTTTAAGAACATCATTCTGAATGGTGAGCTGTTTGATAATTAATACAACTGTCCTCCATGTTTTAGTGATTCTTAGTTATCATCTGAATGGTGAGCTGTTTGATAATTAATACAACTGTCCTCCATGTTTTAGTGATTCTTAGTTATCATCTGAATGGTGATCTGTTTGATAATTAATACAACTGTCCTCCATGTTTTATTGATTCTTAGTTATCATCTGAATGGTGAGCTGTTTGATAATTAATACAACTGTCCTCCATGTTTTAGTGATTCTTAGTTATCATCTGAATGGTGAGCTGTTTGATAATTAATACAACTGTCCTCCATGTTTTAGTGATCCTTATTAAATCATATAATTAATACAACTCTGTCCTCCATGTTTTAGGACGTTTGTCTGAACGGTGACCTGTTTGATACAGTGCCTTGCGAAAGTATTCGGCCCCCTTGAACTTTGCGACCTTTTGCCACATTTCAGGCTTCAAACATAAAGATATAAAACTGTTTTTTTTTTGTGAAGAATCAACAACAAGTGGGACACAATCATGAAGTGGAACGACATTTATTGGATATTTCAAACTTTTTAACAAGTCAAAAACTGAAAAATTGGGCGTGCAAAATTATTCAGCCCCTTTACTTTCAGTGCAGCAAACTCTCTCCAGAAGTTCAGTGAGGATCTCTGAATGATCCAATGTTGACCTAAATGACTAATGATGATAAATACAATCCACCTGTGTGTAATCAAGTCTCCGTATAAATGCACCTGCACTGTGATAGTCTCAGGGGGGTGAATACTTTCGCAAGGCACTGTAAATAATACAACTGTCCTCCATGTTGTAGGATGTCTGTCTGAATGGTGATCTGTTTGATAATTAATACAACTGTCCTCCATGTTGTAGGATGTCTGCCTGAATGGTGGTCTGTTTGATAATTAATACAACTGTCCTCCATGTTGTAGGACTTCCATCTGAACGGTGAGATGTTTGATGCATTGTCCGTTGCCGAGGACGATACATGGAGACGGATCCGCAGTGTCCTCTCACCTTCCTTTACCTCTGGACGACTAAAGGAGGTAGAACCATCCCTCCAACTCTCCCTTTCTATGTTTTATCAACTTGAAAATAAGAATTTGTTCTTAACTGACTTGCCTAGTTAAATAAAGATAAAATAAATATACAGCAATGTCTGAATAGGATGAGCCTTGACTAGAAACAATAAAAAAATAAATAAAAGGAATAATAAAAGGATAAAATAAAAGGAAATAAATAAAAGGAAGGAAGAAGGTGTTCAGACCCATTGACTTTCAACATTTTGTTACATTAAATAAAATTCAAAAATGTATTAAATTATAATTTTTCCTCATCTATCTACACACAACACCCCATGATGACAAAAGCAAAAAAACGTTTTTAAGAAATGTTTGCGAATTTATTAAAAAACAAAAAACAAATACCTGATTAACATAACTATTCAAAGGTGGAGTCATGCGTACTCTGAAACATGACCCGTTTGACCACCTGTTCCTCTTCCTGTTAAACCTGGATGTCAGCAGCACTTATGTGAAAGACATGACCACCTACTTCCTGCTTAACCCAGTTGTCAACAACACTAATGTGAAACACCGTTCGACTGACAACCCAAGTCAGCTTGCAGGCGCCCGGCCCTGTCACAAGGAGTCGCTAGAGCACGATAAGACAAGGTCCCGGACGGCGCTGGGACAATTGTGTGCCATCCTATGGGGTTCCGGTTGGGGTTCCGGTTGGTTCACAGTTGTGACACAGCCTGGGATCGAACACCAGGCTGTATTGTCGCTCTGCAGTGCTATTGACCGCTGCACCACCCAGGACCCCTGTCTTCTTCATATAGGACTAGAATTAGATGCTGATGGCTTTCACTTCTCTTCACAAAGATTTCATTCTTATTTGGGTCTAAATTAATAACTGCTATAGTCTACCACCATCCGAATGGTTATGGGTCTGAATTAATAACTGCTATAGTCTACTGCCATCTGAATGGTTATGGGTCTGAATTAATAACTGCTATAGTCTACCCTCATCTGAATGGTTATGGGTCTGAATGAATAACTGCTTGCCTCAGTTATTTGCCTCTGATCACCTTGGCTCACATGCCTGGTTGGTCTACTGTCCAGCCAATATCCCTTCATCAAATCCAGGGTGGCGATGAACTTGGCCTTTCCTAAGCGCTCCAAGAGTTCATCCACGCGGGGCATGTGATACGTGTCCAATGTACAGATGGCGTTCTCCCTCCTAAAGTTGTTGCAGAGTCTCATACTACCATCGGGTTTGGGAACCAGGACTATGGAACTGGACCACTCACTTGTAGATGGCTCGAACACCCTCATCCTCAGCATCTCCCTTACCTCGTTCTTAGCGATGACTCGGCGAGTCTCAGGAATCCTGTAAGGCCGGATATGCACCTTCTTACGGGGTTCAGTGTGGTTATGGTGAAACAGGACATCTGTTTGTCCTGGGAAGGGAGAAGACACCCTGCCGAATTGCATAATCAGCGTATCTAGCTGCCCCGACTGCTCCGGCAGGAGAGTTTGGCCACGGCCCGCCTGTGGAAGGGCCTCCTCTTTTCCTTTGCCCTCCAGCCCCTACTCTCTTCCATGGTACTTCTTCAACAGGTTTATATGAAAGAGGTGGACCTTCTTCCTTCTGTCAGGTTGCTTGATGAGGTAATTGACCGGTGAGACCCTTTCCATTACCTCGTAGGGGCCCCCTCCACTGCGCCAGCAAGTGTGGTCGGCCGCGGGCACGAGCACCATCACTTTCTCTCCCACGGTGAACTCACGGGGTGTCGCTGATTTATCATAGGCCCAGCCTTGGGTCCGTTGAGCCTTCTCCATATGCTCCTTTACTTGCCACAATGCCGACAGGCGGTCTCTCATCATTGTAACATGTTCTGTCATGGACCGGAATGGGCATGGTTGGGCCTCCTAGGTCTCCTTGACTAAATCGAGGATCCCTAGACAGGGCCTGCCGTAGAGCAGTTCAAATGCGGAAAACCCAGTGGACGCCTGGAGTACTTCTCGCAGGGCGAACATTAAGTGGGGGAGAAGCATGTCCCAGTTTTTCACGTCTCGGGACACCACTCTTCTCAACATGCTTTTAATCATTTTGTTCAGGCATTCACACAACCCGTCTGTTTGAGGGTGGAATATGCTTGTGCGTATCATCAACCGGGACATGAACGGGGTTCCCTGATCGGTTAGGATTGTCTTGGGAAGGCCCATCCGAGAGAAAATCATGAAGGTCTGCACAACGCATCACCGGGAGCGAACTACCTGCCCTCCAGGACTCCTACACCACGCGATGTCACAGGAAGGCCATAAAGATCATCAAGGACAACAACCACCCGAGCCAATGCCTGTTCACCCCGCTATCATCCAGAAGGCGAGGTCAGTACAGGTGCATCAAAGCTGGGACCGAGAGACT
>NW_027015210.1:0-11969 GCF_036934945.1 Oncorhynchus masou masou
ATAAACTGGTGATCCTAACTGACTTAAGACAGGGCATTTTTACAAGGATTAAATGTCAGGAATTATGAAAAACAGAGTTTTTAAATGTATTTGGCTAAGTTGTATGTAAACTTCAGACTTCAACTGTAGTTAAGGCTGCATTTTTTTCTCTAAAAAAACATTTGCATAGGCAACAAATTAGGTTAGTTCATTATGGTGATTATAAAGGGCATGCAATCATGCAACAACTATACAGGTACATCTGCTAGCAGGCCCGTATTCAGACCTTTCAGGGGGCAGGTGCTCAAAATAAAAAAAACATTCTAAGGGAAGCTGAGGAGAGGAGTCACCTAAAAGCTACAGGTAAACAAACACAATATTTAGATCTAAAGGTGACACTCCAGAGGAATGAGGAAAATGTATATGTGTACTACTCAAAGTACTATCAGAGGAATGAGGAAAATTAAATTGTGTGGCTCAGAGACTACCAGAGGAAGTTGAGAGAGAATTTAAAGGGTCCTGTAAGAATTCTGAAGAAACTGTCAGATGTGCTATGAAGTGGGTAAAGTGTAATGGGCCTTATCATGCCATTGTAGACTACAACAGGCTCAAACCTTACTGTGAGGTTGTTTCAGAGCAAGAGGGCACTGGTACGGGACAAGAGACTGAGTTGAGCACGGACTCATTTGTGCCTAGTCAGACATACAACTCCTCAAGGAAACAGGGTCGCCCGAGGAAAAGCAACCAGTGTTGCCTAGATTACCCTTCAGCAGAAGGGTGGACGGCAATGTGACACTGTGGGCGCCAACGGATGAAAGGGGATCCGACACTGTCAGGACTAAAATCTCAGTCGAAGACACAGAGACTCATAACCAGTGTCTGATGTGAGATGGGTCAAGCACCGGAGTCAATTGCAGCAGAAGGTCACATGGGTCGTGGGGTAAGATCCCAAATAACTTAGGATGCCAATTTGCCAATAGGGTTTTGTGTTAAACACTCTCAATGCATTGTACATGTATATGTTACTGTACAACGTCTCAGAGGTTGTGTTTATCCAGGCTATGTAACTGAGTGTGTTTCAGTCTAAGAAGGGGGTCATGTAATGTGTGTGTATATTTCAGTTTCTCTCAGTCTATCACGCCTATCAAGCAAATTAGTTGCTGTATGTGATGATGCTGGGGCATGCTGGGTCAGTCCGTTTTGAGAGGTGCTTTTGTACGTTGGATTGGTGCTGGTGTGCACTACCCTTGTGAAAAAAACACGTGGTTTTCGGACACATCAAATCAAATGTTCTTTGTCACATGCTTCGTCAACAACAGGTGCTTACTTATCGGCCCTTCCCAACAATGCAAAGGGCAAACATTTAAATAATAGAACAATAATAACATGAGGAATAAATACACAATGAGTAACAATAACTTGGCTATATACAGTACATCACAAAGTGAGTACACCCCTCACATTTTTGTAAATATTTGAGTATATCTTTTCATGTGACAACACTGAAGAAATGACACTTTGCTACAATGTAAAGTAGTGAGTGTACAGCTTGTAAAACAGTGTAAATTTGCTGTCCCCTCAAAATAACTAAACACACAGCCATTAATGTCTAAACCGCTGGCAACAAAAGTGAGTACACCCCTAAGTGAAAATGTCCAAATTGGGCCCAATTAGCCATTTTCCCTCCCCGGTGTCATGTGACTCGTTAGTGTTACAAGGTCTCAGGTGTGAATGGGGAGCAGGTGCGTTAAATTTGGTGTCATCGCTCTCACACTCCCTCATACTGACTGGTCACTGGAAGTTCAACATGGCACCTCATGGCAAAGAACTCTCTGAGGATCTGAACAAAATAATTGTTGCTCTACATAAAGATGTCCTGGGCTATAAGAAGAGTGCCAAGACCCTGAAACTGAGCTGCAGCACCGTGGCCAAGACCATACAGAGGTTTAACTGGACAGGTTCCACTCAGAACAGGCCTTCCCATGGTCGACCAAAGAAGTTGAGTGCACGTGCTAAGCGTCATATCCAGAGGTTGTCTTTGGGAAATAGACGTATGAGTGCTGCCAGCATTGCTGCAGAGAGTGAAGGGGTGGGGGGTCAGCCTGTCAGTGCTTAGACCATACTCTGTACACTGCATCAAATTGATGATGCACAAAAAAGCCTGCAAACAGTTTGCGGAAGACAAGCAGACTAAGGATATGGATTACTGGAACCATGTCCTGTGGTCTGATGAGACCAAGATAAACTTATTTGGTTCAGATGGTGTCAAGCGTGTGTGGCGGCAAGCAGGTGAGGAGTACAAAGACAAGTGTGTCTTGCCTACAGTCAAGCATGGTGGTGGGAGTGTCATGGTCTGGGGCTGCATGAGTGCTGCCGGCACTGGGGAGCTACAGTTCATTGAGAGAACCGTGAATGCCAACATGTACTGTGACATACTGAAGCAGAGCACGATCCCCTCCTTTCAGAGACTGGGCCGCAGGGCAGTATTCCAACATGATGACGACCCCAAACACACCTCCAAGACGACCACTGCCTTGCTAAAGAAGCTGAGGGTAAAGGTGATGGACTGGCCAAGCACGTCTCCAGACCTAAACCCTATTGAGCATCTGTGGGGCATCCTCAAATGGAAGGTGGAGAAGTGCAAGGTCTCTAACACCCACCAGCTCCGTGATGTCGTCATGGAGAAGTGGAAGAGGACTCCAGTGGCTACCTGTGAAGCTCTGGTGAACTCCATGTCCAAGAGGGTTAAGGCAGTGCTGGAAAATGACGGTGGCCACACAAAATATTGACACTTTGGGCCCAATTTGGACATTTTCACTTTTGTTGCCAGCGGTTTAGACATTAATGGCTGTGTGTTGCGTTATTTTGAGGGGACAGCAAATTTACACTGTTATGCAAGCTGTACACTCACTACTTTACATAGTAGCAAAGTGTCATTTCTTCAGTGTTGTCACATGAAAAGATATACACAAATATTTACAAAAATATGAGGGGTGTACTCACTTTTGTGATATACTCTATATGGGGCACCTGTACTGAGTCGATATGTAGGGGTACGAGGTAATTGAGGTAGATATGTACATATAGGTACTGTAGGGATACAGTGACTAGGCAACAGGATACATATTAAACAGTAGCAGCAGCGAATGTGATGAGTCAAAAGAGTTCAATGCAGACAGTCCGGGTAGCTATTGGTTAACTATTTCAACTAACTATTTAGCAGTCTTATGGCTTGGGGATAGAAGCTGTTCAGGGTCCTATCTGTACCGCTTGCCTTGCGGAAGCAGAGAGAACAATCTATGACTTCCTCTGACACCGCCTGGTATGGTAGAGAGCACGGCCCCAGTGATGTATTGGGTCGTATACGCACCCTATGTAGGCAGCCAGTCAAGATGCTGTCAATGGTTCAGCTGTATAACTTTTTTAGGATCTGAGGGCCCATTCCGAATCTTTTCAGCCTCCTGAGGTGTGAAGAGACTTTTTTGGGCCTGCTTCACGACTGTGTTGGTGTGTGGACCATGATAATTCCTTAGTGATGAGGAACATGAAGCTCTCGACCCGCACCACGACGGCCCCGTCGATGTGGATGGGGGTGTGCTCGGCCCTCTGTTTCCTGTAGTCCACGATCAGCTCCTTTGTCTTGCTGACATTCAGGTAGAGGTTTTTGTCCTGGCACCACACCACCTCACTGACCTCCTCCCTATTGGCTGCCTCATTGTCGTCGGTGATCAGGCCAACCATTGTTGTGATGTCAGCAAACTTAATGATGGTGCTGTAGTTGTGTGTGGCCACACAGGCATGGGTGAACAGGAAGTACAGGAAGGGACTAAGCGTTGAGGGTCAGAGTGGTGGATGTGTTGTTGCCAACCTTCACCACCTGGGGGAGGCCCGTCAGGAAGTCCCGGATCCAGTTGCAAAGGGAGGTGTTCAGTCCCAGGGTCCTAAGCTTGGTGATGTACTGTTAAGGGATTTTTTTTTATCAATGATGACTAATGATTAAATATCTGGGATTAATTTACGGATTTCTTACACTGAGAAATGTACAACATTTGCGGCAGAGGGAAAAAGTAATACATTGGATAATAATGTTATCTGGTTAATTGTATCTAAGGGTAGCATGTTCATTTAAGTAAACATATGATTAGCATGTTCATTTAAGTAAATTTAGGATTAATGATTTGAGGTAAAGGGGAATTATCATTAGGTTTAGTTTATAGTTCACTTTTGAGTTTCTGAATCGAAGTAGCATAGTGAAAGCTAATTAGGCGTTTTGTGTCCTTCTGGGAAAATTGATGTTTAGGTGTCTCACTTTTAGATGTTTCCTGGGATTATAATCTTGGGGAGAATGAGGCAATAAACGACCAAATTGAAAAAGACCTGGAATTTTATTAAGTTGTTTATTCATTAAGGTTTGCAAATATATACACATAAAACATTTGTTAGGACTATTTGTTTTAGTGCAAAGGTATTTTAAAGAGGCACGCTCACATATGGAACTTTATGAGTTTTTATTTTATGAGTTTTAATTACACAAGTGATTTTTATTTATTTTAAGGATAAAGGGTTCTTTAATATGTCTAATGTAGTATGGAACATGACTATAAAAGGGTGGTATGACCTATTGACCTTGGCTATCATGGCTATATTTTGGGGTCTGATCAGCCTCAGGGGAGAGCCATTTGTATAATGAATTTGTGGTCATTTGGGTTACTAATTTTAAGGTAAATTAATTATAATGGAGTTTTAGTTTGGGGTTTAGAATTATTGTTTGAATCACTGAAGAGAAAGTGTTTCAGGATTCTGTTTTACAATATTAGCTGTGAAGGTTTTGAATTGGCTATTATTGATTTGATATTACAACAGAAAATAATTATATTTATCATTGAGAATAAATAGGGGTGATAAATTACTGTAGATAAGGTATTCCACACTATGCAACATATATTAAATTCATGTTATTTTCAGATTGAATACTGAGGATCTCTGAAGGAAAGAGCTTGTAAGTGTAGGAAGGATTTTGAATATGGTTAGCATTTGTTTTGGCTTTGTTTGACTATTAGAAGTTTTTTTGAAATAGTATTACATTTAACAGGAATATATGACATGATGATTTAGATTGAGTAAGGAAATGTAAGGACTCATAGACATGTTTTTTTCTAAAATCAATGATTTTAGATAAAGTCAAACAGTGAGACACTTAGTGGTATTTGAGAAGATAGGGGAGAAAGGGACTACTGTTTAAATCGGTAAATATATATATTTAAGAACATATATAAATAGCACAGATACTTATTAAACTAGATAAGACACTTGACAGAGATTTGATACAGGATTGATATGAATGGATGCCCAAGGGAGAATTGGACATACATGATAATGTCAGAATATAAGGATAATTTACTAATTCTACCTAAGTCATTATTTAGGGTATATAAGGTTGTTACCTGGGCAGAGCCAGGTATCAAAAGGGGGATGGGTAAGTTAGTGGCCTATTGGATAATAAACTAATAATAATTAAAAAATAGCTAACAAATAGGCATAGAAGTTAAAGATATAATCAGATAAAACATATGAGAAACTGTTAGTTAACCAAGCCTGTATGTCCAGGATTTTATGCATTACAGGTGAACTACAGGTGAAGTCACTCAATCCAGTCCCCGAAGCTTGTTGGGGGACCTTACCAAGGACTCCTGGTGACACCTAGCTGAAAGAGCTACCCGGATTCATATCACACGGCGGGAGGGTAAGACACAGTGACACTGCAAACAATAAACAGTGCTCGAAAGAGAACTGGAATTAACAGAATTCCGGGGGCCATCTCTCGAATTAAGAAAATCCTTCCTGTCTTTTCACCCCTGTCACCCCTTTTCACCCCCTTGTTCATAGACGTGAAGGTGTGTCTGGCTCTTGCTAGTGACGTGTTCTCGGGGAGAGGTTGGGGCTTCACATGGAAGCTGATCGTCTGAGCTGTCTTATCGTGGGTGCCATATTCCTGATACAGCACGTCCTACTTGAGTATGCAGAGAGTGGTAATTTGATCCATGGTTTAGATGATGAGGAGTTTGTTCCAAAACAAGCATAAGAGATCCCTAGATCTGGGTAGACAGGAAGTTAGAGTAGAGTTTGGAAAGGATCTCTCAATGGAGTTTTATGTAGACCGAAAGGGGTCCCTAACAACATGGCAGTCTAGGATTCTGAGCCATTATGGTATATATCGGTGCAGGTCCCCATATTGATCATGGACACAGGTCATAGCTCATATGGAGAGAGAGGGCTATATGAATCCACTCACCCAGTATGGAAGGTGGTGGAGTATAGTGAAGGTGAGAGTTTGACTGTAATCCGGAGAAACGGATGTATTGCATAAAGATACGCCTTACCCTTTAAACAGTAATGAAGGAGGATCTAGGGTTGTGGTATGATGGATATGACCAGTTTTTGGTCAACACCCTAGTACGGTTCCGGGTAGAGGAGTTTAGGCCGGTATGGTAAAGCTGTTCACGAAAGCAGGAATGCCAGATAATGACAGTTGCATTGATTTGCACTATTTATATCCACAGGTTCCTCCCTTTAAAGTGACTGGAGGAGATTATTACCGTTTGGCGCGGTACAGTACTCATGGGAAATGATGTCAAGGGAGGTTTTGCCAGCAGATTGGACAGGATTATGCTCCCTTGTACATTTGGGAATGCCTTTCACACTCATTCAACACCAAGACATGAAGTTTAGCCAAACGGGAGAAAAGAGCTACTCCATCTGGGTCTTTTGATAACAAAGTATACATTGGGGTTCCACGTGTCAGGACCCGGTTTCGAACCTGGGTCTCCGGAGTGAGAAACAGTCACTTAACCAACTGAGCCACGAATAGACAGCAGAACCCAGAAGATGAGGCAGACACAGCAGTACTTAAGACGGTGTATTTAATAAAGAAAAAATCCTAAAATACAAAAAATGGCAAATCCAAAAGGTGGTAGGTAAAACACAAAAAGACTTCAAAAGAAACTCACCAAAAATAAACAAAAACAAAAAACAGAATACCACAAGAACGTCACCCGGAATCGACAAGAGCACACAGAACACTAGGGCAGGGTGCTAACATACAAACACAGAGCACAGAACTGAGGGAAACAAAGGGTTTAAATACAATCAGGGAAAACGAGACACAGGTGCAAATAATAATGGGGATCAAGGGAAAAACATAGGGACAAAAAGCACAATGGGGGCATCTACTGACCAAAACCCGGAACAACCCTGGCCAAATCCTGACAGAATCCCCCTAGGAACGGCTCCTGACGTTCCTACCAGCTCTCTCAGGGTGGAGGACCCTGAACTGACGAATGAGGTCAGGGTCCAGGATGTCTTTGGCAGGAACCCAGGAGCGCTCCTCAGGACCGTAGCCTTCCCAGTCCACCAGATACTGCCAGGACCGCTGCACCCGGCGGGAATCCAGTATCCGGTGGACGGTATGCCGGCTGGCCTCCAATGACACGAGGCGGAGGGGAGGTCTGTCTGCCGGGACAAGGGGAGAAAAACAACAGGTTTTAACAATGACACATGAAATGTGGGATTAATCTTAAGGGATCTGGGTAAGTGTAGGCGATAAGAAACTGGGTTAACTCTCCTGGCAACCTTGAAGGGACCAATGTATTTTTGGGACAGCTTGCGAGACTCCACCCGTAGAGGTAAGTCTCTTGTGGAAAGCCAGACTCTCTGGCCGGGGCGCAGGGTAGGCCCGGGACGGCGACGTCTGTTGGCTTGTTGTTGATACCTCTGTGAGGAACGCATCAGATTAAGACGGGTCTTCCTCCACATAAGCCGACAGCGTCTGACGAACCTCAAGGCTGAAGGCACTCTGACTTCTGCCTCCTGGTCCGGGAACAATGGAGGAGCATAGCCAAACTGACACTCGTGCGGGGACATACCAGTGGAGGAGGAGCGCAAGGTGTTGTGCGCGTATTCGGCCCAAACAATAAAGGATGACCATGTGGACGGGTTGTCACGAGTCATACATCGGAGGGTGGTTTCCAGCTCTTGATTCATCCTCTCTGTTTGGCCGTTGGACTCCGGATGGTACCCTGAAGATAGACTGGCAGAAGCCCCCATGAGTTGGCAGAAGGCCTTCCAAAACCTTGAGGCGAACTGGGGACCTCTGTCAGAAACCACATCTTGAGGAATGCCGAAGACTCGGAACACATGATTAATTACCAACTCAGCCGTTTCCTTGGCAGAAGGTAACTTAGTCAGAGGGACGAACCTGGCCGCCTTTGAAAACCTGTCGATTATGACTAGGATAGTAGTATTGCCATGGGATGGAGGAAGTCCAGTAATAAAGTCCAATGAGATATGGGACCAGGGTCTGTGGGGAACAGGTAAAGGGTGAAGGAGTCCTTGAGGGCGGAGGTGAGAAGATTTGCCCTGGCAGCACACGGGGCAGGCATTGACGAAAGTGGCAACGTCTTCTCTTATGGTAGGCCACCAGAACTTACGCTGGATGAACTCCAAGGTGCGACCTACGCCCGGATGACAGGTGAGGCGAGAGGAGTGCCCCCACAGAAGGACCTGAGTCCTCACTGCCTTGGGGACAAACAACCGATTGGCAGGGCCTCCTTTAGGGTCCGGTTCGCTAGCTTGAGCACGTCTCACGGTATCCTCAACTTGCCACGAGATCGGAGCCACAATCTTAGCAGCAGGAAGGACAGGCATGTCCGTGTCATCTCGAATGGCAGGAGCGTAGACTCGGGACAGGGCATCCGGTTTGAGATTCTTCGACCCGGGCCGATAGGTGAGGATAAACTGGAATCGATTGAAGAAAAGAGACCATCTAGCTTGTCTAGAGTTCAATCGCTTCGCCTGCTGTATATACTCCAGATTTTTGTGGTCCGTAAGCACTTGAAACGGGTGAGAAGCCCCCTCGAGCCAGTGTCTCCATTCCTTCAATGCCATCTTAACCGCTAGGAGTTCACGATCCCCACATCGTAGTTCCTCTCAGTCGGGGTAAGCCGGTGTGAGAAGAAAGCGCACGGATGAAGCTTCTTGTCTTCACCCCTCTGAGACAGGACAGCTCCAACACCAACCTCTGATGCGTCTACCTCCACCACAAATGGTTCATCCGTAGTCGGTAGTATCAGGATGGGAGCAGAGAGGACGCGCTGCTTGAGTCCTTGGAAGGCCGTCTCAGCTTCTCTTCCCCACAAAAACCTTGCATTGCCACCTTTGGTTAAAGCTGAGAGAGGAGCTGCCACCAAACTGAAGTTCTTGATGAACTTGCGGTAAAAGTTTGTGAAGCCCAGGAAACGCTGAACATCCTTAACGGATTTGGGGTGGGCCAATCCGCTACCGCCCCTACCTTCCTAGGGTCCATTTGGACTCGACCGGGTTCCACTACAAATCCCAGGAATTGTACTCGGGATGAATGGAATTCACATTTTTCCGGCTTAACGTACAGATGGCTGTCCAGGAGGCGTTTGAGTACTTGTCTGACATGCTTAGTGTGTTCTTGAAGGGAGCTCGAAAAGATGAGGATGTCATCCAAGTAAACGAACACAAATATGTTAAGCATATCCCTAAGCACATCGTTTATGAGCGCTTGGAACACCGCTGGGGCGTTGGTCAGGCCGAAGGGCATCACCCAAGTATTCATAGTGACCAGTAGGCGTGTTGAAAGCGGTCTTCCACTCGTCACCAGGTCTGATCCGCACAAGATGGTATGCGTTCCGCAGGTCAAGCTTAGTGAAAACAACTGCTTCCTGGAGCAGCTCGAAGGCTGTGGCCATAAGGGGTAGCGGGTAACGGTTACGGACGGTTATGTCATTGAGTCCCCGGTAGTCGATGCAAGGACGTAATCCACCGTCTTTCTTGGCCACAAAGAAAAACCCTGCTCCCGCCGGGGAGGTGGATGGACGCATGAGGCCTGCTTCCAGAGCGTCCTTGATGTAGGTATCCATAGCAGCTCGTTCGGGTGGAGATAGGGAAAAGATCCGACCCCTGGGGGGCAAGTGCCCGGAAACAGGTCGATGGGGCAATCGTAAGGTCTATGGGGTGGTAGCATGGTGGCCCTCTGTTTGCTAAACACCAGTTTGAGGTCATGGTAACACTCGGGAACTCGGGTCAGGTCGATGGATTCTAAAGACTCGGGAGTAGAACTCGGGAATTCTGGAAAATACAAGTAGCTTGGCACGTAGGACCCCACTGCTTGATAGTGCCCACAGACCAGTCGATGTGAGGGTTATGGCTGTGAAGCCAGGGGTATCCAAGGACGAGAGGGCACTCGGAACAGGAGATCAAATGAAAGTTCATCAATTCCTGGTGTTGTGAAACTGAAAGTCTCAAGGAGGTAGTGACATGAGTGACAAGTCCAGATCCCAAAGGGCTTCCATCCAATGTAGTAACCCTCATGGGGTCACTTAGAGGTTCAGAGGGAACGCCATTCTCCTTCGCCCAGACACCATCCATGAAGTTACCTGCGGCTCCAGAGTCTACCAAGGCTTGAAGGTGAAGCTTGTGGTTGTCCCAGGAGAGGGTGACTGGAATGAGCAGACGGGAGTTGGACGGATGGGAGGAGGTTATGTTTCCCGTTACAGTTCCCCCGGTCTGTACGGGACAGAGCGTTTCCCTGGAGCCCGGGACACGTGGAACGGAAATGGCCCGGTTTGCCGCAATATAGACAGCGTCGCTCCCTCATCCGGCGGTCTCTCTCAGCCTGGGAGATGCGTCCAATCTGCATGGGTTCCGGTGGAGCCAGCGATGATAAAGGTGGGGACTCGGAGCTGGGACTGATAGGGGCTAGAGGTCTACGGTTGAGTTCTCTCTCAGACGCTGGTCAATGCGTGAGGCCAACTTGATCAGGGACTCGAGATTGTCCGGTGGTTCCCGAGTGGCCAGTTCATCTTGGATAGTGTCGGAAAGGCCTTTCAGAAAGCACACCGTGAGCGCCTCGTTGTTCCAGCCACTCGCTGCTGCCACCGTGCGGAACTGGATGGCATAGTCCGTCACGCTGCGCCAACCTTGATGGAGAGTCAGGAGCTGTTTGGCTGAGTCAGAACCACTGCTTGGGCCTTGAAACACTTGTTTGAATTCCTCAGCAAAGGCAGAGTAGCTGGCACAGCAGGAACTATGGGCATCCCACACAGCAGTAGCCCAGGCCAGGGCTTCTTCCGACAGCAGGGTGATGATATATGCGATCTTAGACCGGTCGGTGGGAAACGACGAGGGTTGCAGCTCAAAGGAGAGAGAACATTGAGTGAGAAACCCTTTACAAGCACTTGGATCACCTGAGAACCGTTGGGGAGGTGGAAGACGAGGTTCAGCCAGGGGTTAACTGCCATGGGTACGTGAACCTGAGGTACTGGGACGGGAACTGTTGCCGGGGTAAGTCGATCAGATATTTGCTTAATGGAAGTCAGCATCTCCGACAGAAGATGAGAATGTCTAGCCATTAAGGCCTCTTGCTGAACCAGGGCGGCTTCGTGGCGTTGGACAGTCTCCTGGTGGTGGGACAGCATGGCAAAAAGGTCCTGGGAACTGGCTGCCTCTGGGTTCATTTTTGGCTCTGTGTTTCTGTCAGGACCCGGAGTGAGAAACAGTCACTTAACCAACTGAGCCACGAATAGACAGCAGAACCCAGAAGATGAGGCAGACACAGCAGTACTTAAGACGGTGTATTTAATAAAGAAAAAATCCTAAAATACAAAAAATGGCAAATCCAAAAGGTGGTAGGTAAAACACAAAAAGACTTCAAAAGAAACTCACCAAAAATAAACAAAAACAAAAAACAGAATACCACAAGAACGTCACCCGGAATCGACAAGAGCACACAGAACACTAGGGCAGGGTGCTAACATACAAACACAGAGCACAGAACTGAGGGAAACAAAGGGTTTAAATACAATCAGGGAAAACGAGACACAGGTGCAAATAATAATGGGGATCAAGGGAAAACATAGGGACAAAAAGCACAATGGGGGCATCTACTGACCAACCAAATCCTGACA
>NW_027015211.1:0-11968 GCF_036934945.1 Oncorhynchus masou masou
CAGGGCCCCCAGTCCATATAATTATTATATAGAAGGTGTGTGTGTGTGTGTGTGTGTGTGTGTGTGTGTGTGTGTGTGTGTGTGTGTGTGTGTGTGTGTGTGTGTGTGTGTGTGTGTGTGTGTGTGTGTGTGTGTGTGTGTGTGTGTGTGTGTGTGTGTGTGTGTGTGTGTGAGTGTGTGAGTGAGTGAGTGAGTGAGTGTGTGAGTGAGTGAGTGTGTCACTTTTTAACCTCATAGCTTGGGATCAGGGCCCCCAGTCCATATAATTATTATATAAAAGGTGTGTGTGCATGTGTTTATGAGTAACTTCTGTTTAGCCTCTCAGCTTGGGGATAGGGATCGTTGAACCTGGTGGTCAGTCTTTAGGCTGCTGTTCAGTTTGGGGATAGGAGTTATCGTTGAACCTGGTAGTCAGTCTTTAGGCTGCTGTACAGCTTGGGGATAGGAGTTATCATTGAACCTGGTGGTCAGTCTTTAGGCTGCTGTTCAGTTTGGGGATAGGAGTTATCGTTGAACCTGGTGGTCAGTCTTTAGGCTGCTGTACAGCTTGACGGACCGTAGAGGATTGGACATTTATCCTCCTATGTTTGGGGTTCTGAGAATAAAACGGCTTCAGAATAATCAATGTAGAAATATGTGTTTACAGTACTGTGTTGTTGATGATGTTGATCCATAGTGTAATAGACAGACAGTATTCACACACACAACCGTATACAGATGAAGGATCTTAAAAAGTATCCTTCAGCAACAGGAAAAGTGAATTATTATGTGGATTATAATTAATGTGGTGGTTCACACAGTTTTCATTAGGGAAAATTAAGTCTGACAGTTGAAAAAAAACAAAAACAAACTTTAGATGCCTTTTTAAACCTTGAATACACAAATTCTCTACAACTAAGAGTGATCAAATTAAGATCCTACATCCGTAACACAATACAGCACAACGCAATATGAGCTTGGTTCATTTTCAGTAATGAGGCCCTGTACCCCATTTACAGTTTCTACTTCAATGTATCAGGTGGAGTTATTCACCAGCTATAGAGTGAGTTGTTGTTTATGTTTCTAAGACTGCAGGGTGGGAGATGCAACAATGGCCTTGAGAACAGCAGGAAGTGTGTTGGTGTTCTTTCTCTGGTCTGTAGCAGGTATGGTCCCGTTCATAACTGTTTTAGTTGCCCTGTGTTTCAATTTATAAACATGTCTAAAGGTTAAGAGTCATAATGTTGTTCTGTTTGGCATATATACTTCACTTTATATGTTGGTCTTCTACCGTCCCTGGGAGGGTGCGTCACTTGAACGGGTTGAGTCACTGATGTGATCTTCCTGTCTGGGTTGGTGCCCCCCACTGGGTTGTGCCGTGGCGGAGATCTTTGTGGGCTATACTCGGCCTTGTCTCTGGATGGTAAGTTGGTGGTTGAAGATATCCCTCTAGTGGTGTGGGGGCTGTGCTTTGGCAAAGTGGGTGGGGTTATATCCTTCCTGTTTGGCCCTGTCCGGGGGTGTCCTCGGATGGGGCCACAGTGTCTCCTGACCCCTCCTGTCTCAGCCTCCAGTATTTATGCTGCAGTAGTTTATGTCGGGGGCTAGGGTCAGTTTGTTATATCTGGAGTACTTCTCCTGTCCTATTCGGTGTTCTGTGTGAATTTAAGTGTGCTCTCTCTAATTCTCTCTTTCTTTCTCTCTTTCTTTCTCTCTCTCGGAGGACCTGAGCCCTAGGACCATGCCTCAGGACTCCCTGGCATGATGACTCCTTGCTGTCCACCTGGCCGTGCTGCTGCTCCAGTTTCAACTGTTCTGCCTTATTATTATTGGACCATGCTTGTCATTTATGAACATTTGAACATCTTGGCCATGTTCTGTTATAATCTCACCCGGCACAGCCAGAAGAGGACTGGCCACCCCACATAGCCTGGTTCCTCTCTAGGTTTCTTCCTAGGTTTTGGCCTTTCAAGGGAGTTTTTCCTAGCCATCGTGCTTCTACACCTGCATTGCTTTCTGTTTGGGGTTTTAAGCTGGGTTTCTGTACAGCACTTTGAGATATCAGCTGATGTACGAAAGGGCTACATAAATACATTTGATTTGCTTTTGATTTGATTTCTACTCTAATTGTGAGATGCTTATCTGTAGTTTCCATTCACACTCAACTCAGCAACTTTGGCAACAAAATGTGGACCAACAATACCGTTAGTGAGAGCCATTTTGCCTCATTTTCATTTAATAAATGTTGTGTTGTGTGACTGTGTTTCAGTTGTACTGGGGAAAAATGTCTGGAGTGTGACATACACTAATCAGAGTATCTGTGCCTTGAAGGGTCAACAGTGGAGATGACCTGCTCTTTCAGCTATCCCAGAGGTCATAAGGTCACATCAACCTTCTGGTTCACTAAAATTGAGACTGAAGATCTTGGTCAGAACCCAGAGTATGCAGGTCGTCTGGAGTATCATGGAGATAAGAAGAAAGACTGTACCCTGAAAATCACAGACCTGAGAGAGAGACTCAGCTACATATTGGTTCAGATTATTAACAAATCAGGAAGGAGGGAAATATTCTGGAAGTCCTGGAGTCTCTCTGTCTGTCACAGGTACAGTAAAAGTGTTTTTATGTTCAATTCCAATTAGTTCTGACAATTGTTGTGGTGTGTCTGTACAATAGTCTGTATAACATAGGATTTCTTCCATCTTTGTATTAGAGTGATAAGTCACCCCACCTACATCTGGTACAAGAACGGACACAAAGTAAAGGAGGACACCTCCAGCCTGGACTCAGACTCCTTTAGTGATGCAGACAGTTATTCCTGTGCTGTAAAAGGCCATGAGGATCTCCTCTCTCCTGCAGTGTGTAAGTGTGTTTTTAAAAATAAAAATCTCATACATGTTTGTTTCAGGTTGTGAGACTTATGCCAATGAATCAATTAATATGGATCACTATTCAAATGATGGTTGTCACGAATGTACACTGTTAAACTTGTTTGTTTTTCTTCTTCATAAACAACATCAGTGTATATCGGTAGATATTGTAATTACGTTTTATTTAAGATTTAGATAAGGTGTTATATTGTCTTCTTGTATTTCAGGTCAGAAGTGTTGGAGTGTGACTTACACCCATCAGAGTATCTGTGCTTTGAAGGGGTCAACAGTGGACATATCCTGCTCTTACACATATCCCAGTTATCATGAGATCAAACAAGCTTTCTGGTTTACTAAATGGTCTGGTCTGGAGGCTGAAGATCTGAGCTCAGTGCCAGGGTATGAGGGTCATATAGAGTACCTTGGGGATAAGGAGAGTGACTGTACCCTGAGAATCACAGACCTGAGATTGAGTGACTCTGCTGGGTACATGTTCAGATTCATAACATCTGGAGGAAGTGAGTTTTCTGGCTCACCTGTCTCCCTGACTGTCACAGGTAATCTGTCACTCATCTCACATCTGTTAGTGTAATGACCTTATTTAGGGAAGTCATACAGACACAGTAGTGGTATGTGATGGAAAAATACCGAATGTAGTATTTCACATAAGAGGACATATATAGGAGGAGAATAATGATTTGGTGCCTTTTTCTCTAGATGTTGTGTTGGAGATGTATCCTACATCTGTGTCAGAGGGGAGAATGTCACACTGAGATGTAGAACCAACTGTACACTGGACCCCATCACAGTCTACAGTTGGTATAAGAATGGACAGCCTCTACCAAACAGCAACACCTCCTCTCCTGTCTATATCCTGTTCTCAGTCAGCAGTGAGGATACAGGCAGATACTCCTGTTCTGTAGAAGGACATGAGGATCTCCCCTCTGCTGAAGAGACTCTCACTGTCACATGTAAGTACATGGGGTTTAACCCTTTAGTTTGGTATAATAACATTGTAGTGACAGATATTGGCTCCACATGATACTTGAATGGATCATCTTCAATAAGAGGATGGAGCTAAATGTCATTGTGTGGAAAAGTACATTTGTGGAAAGTTTGTGTAATATTCTCTCTCTCTCTCTCTCTCTCTCCCTCTCTCTCTCTCTCTCTCTCTCTCTCTCTCTCTCTCTCTCTCTCTCTCTCTCTCTCTCTCTCTCTCAGTAAGTGTGTTAGTGTGTCCATAAACATTTTAGTGGGAGTGTAAATTGCTAATTCAGTATCTTCTTTCAGAATGTGAGGGGACCCTCCCACTGAAGAGAACCACTACAGAACCTGGACTTAAGAGAACCACCACAGAACCTGCACTGAAGAGAACCACCACAGAACATGGACTGAAGAGAACCACCACAGATCCTGGACTGAAGAGAACCACCACAGATCTTGGACTAAAGAGAACCACCACAGATCCTGGACTGAAGAGAACCACCACAGATCCTGGACTGAAGAGAACCACCACAGATCCTGGACTGAAGAGAACCACCACAGATCCTGGACTAAAGAGTATCACCACAGAAGCTGGACTGAAGAGAATCACCACAGAAGCTGGACTGAAGAACCACCACAGATGGTTTCCTGGATCACCTGGACAGAACCACCACAGCTGGACTGACAGAGCTGGACTGGAAGAGAATTGACTCCAGCTGGACTGAAGAGAATCCAAAACCACCACAGACTCCTGGTTCTAATCCAAAACCAGGCCTCACACCTCTATTCTCTTGCAACCATATCTAGATGGTTTTCCAGACCATGAACTTTAGCTTTTGAGTAAATGCTGGAACCTCTCCTCCCCTCTGGACTCCAGTTGTTCACCTCTCCTCCCATCATGACTCCAGTGGTGGACCTCTCCTCCCCTCTGGACTCCAGTTGTTCACCTCTCCTCCCATCATGACTCCAGTGGTGGACCTCTCCTCCCCTCTGGACTCCAGTTGTTCACCTCTCCTCCCATCATGACTCCAGTGGTGGACCTCTCCTCCCCTCTGGACTCCAGTTGTTCACCTCTCCTCCCATCATGACTCCAGTGGTGGACCTCTCCTCCCCTCTGGACTCCAGTGGTGGACCTCTCCTCCTCATGGACTTGTTCACCTCTCCTCCCCATCATGACTCCAGTGGTGGACCTCTCCTCCCCTCTGGACCCAGTTGTTCACCTCTCCTCCCATCATGACTCCAGTGGTGGACCTCTCTCCCCCTCAGGACTCCAGTGGTGGACCTCTCCTCCTCTCATGACTCCAGTGATGGACCTCTCCTCCATGGACTCATGACTCCTCCTCCCCCTGGACTCATGACTCCAGTGGTGGACCTCTCCTCCCCTCAGGACTCCAGTTGTGGACCTCTCCTCCCCTCATGACTCAGTGGTGGACCTCTCCTCTCCCCACAGTGATCTCCACTCAGTCCAGTGTGGACCTCTCCTCCCCTCTGGACTCCAGACTCCAGTGGGACCTCTCTCTCCTCCCCCTCATGGACTCCAGTGGATGGACCTCTCCTCCCCTCATGACTCCAGTGAGTGGACCTCTCCTCCCCTCATGGACTCCAGTGATGGACCTCTCCCTCCTCATGACTCCAGTGGTGGACTCCCCCATGACTCCAGTGGTGGACCTCACCTCCCTCATGACTCCCATGGACCCCTCATGACTCCAGTGATGGACCTCTCCTCCCCTCATGACTCCAGTGGTGGACCTCTCCTCCCCCTCTGACTCCATGACCTCTCCTCCCATCATGACTCCCGTGGTGGACCTCTCCTCCTCTGGACTCCAGTTGTTCACCTCTCCTCCCATCATGACTCCAGTGGTGGACCTCTCCTCCCCTCATGACTCCAGTTGTTCACCTCTCCTCCCATCATGACTCCAGTGGTGGACCTCTCCTCCCCCATGACTCCAGTCATGGACCCCATGACTCCAGTGATGGACCTCCCTCCTCCAGTCATGGAACCCCTCATGACTCCAGTGATGGACTCTCCTCTCAGGACTCCTCTCCTCCTCTGGACTCCAGTGATGGACCTCTCCTCTCCCCTCATGACTCCAGTGGTGGACCTCCTCCCCTCATGACTCCAGTGATGGACCTCTCCTCTCAGGACTCCAGTGGTGGACCAGGACTCCTGGACCTCTCCCCCTCAGGACTCCAGTGATGGACCTCTCCTCCCCTCAGGACTCCAGTGGTGGACCTCTCCTCTCCCCTCATGACTCCAGTGGTGGACCTCTCCTCCTGACTCCAGTGGTGGACCTCCCCTCCAGTGGTGGACCTCCCTCATGACTCCAGTGGTGGACCTCTCCTCCCATGACTCAGGGATGGACTCCCATGACTCATGGACCTCCCTCCTCATGACTCCAGTGGTGGACCTCTCCTCCCCTCATGACTCCAGGGATGGACCTCTCCTCCCTCATGACTCCAGTGGTGGACCTCTCCCTCCCCTCATGACTCCAGTGGTGGACCTCTCCTCCTCATGACTCCAGTGGTGGACCTCTCTCCTCCCAGTGGTGGATCATGACTCCAGTGGTGGACCTCTCCTCCCCTCATGACTCCAGTGGTGGACCTCTCCTCCTCATGACTCCAGTGGTCTCCTCCCATCATGACTCCAGTGGTGGACCTCTCCTCCCCTCATGACTCCAGTTGTTCACCTCCTCCTCCCATCATGACTCCAGTGGTGGACCTCTCCTCCCCTCCATGACTCCAGGGATGGACCCCCTCATGACTCCAGTGATGGACCTCCTCATGACTCCCCCTCATGACTCCAGTGATGGAACCCCTCATGACTCCAGTGATGGACCTCTCCTCCCCTCTGACTCCAGTTGTTCACCTCTCCTCCCATCATGACTCCAGTGGTGAACCTCTCCTCCCTCATGACTCCAGTGATGGACCTCTCCTCCTCCTCAGGACTCCAGTGGTGGACCTCTCCTCCTCCTCTCAGGACTCCAGTGATGGACCTCCTCAGTGATGGACCCTCTCCCCTCATGACTCAGTGGTGACTCATGACCAGTCAGTGACTCCAGTGATGGACCTCAGTGGTCCTCCCCTCTGGACCCTCATGACTCCAGTGATGGACCTCTCCTCCCCTCTGGACTCCTCCTCTCAGGACTCCAGTGGTGGACCTCCCCTCATGACTCCTCCCCTCATGACTCCAGTGGTGACTCCCCCCATGACTCCAGTCATGGACATGACTCCAGTGATCCTCCTCCCCTCATGACTCCAGGACTCCAGTGGTGGACTCAGGACTCCAGTGATGGACCTCTCCTCTCCCCTCATGACTCCAGTGGTGGACCTCTCCTCTCCCCTCATGACTCCAGTGGACTCCAGTGGTGGACCTCTCCTCCCCTCATGACTCCAGTGATGGACCAGGACTCCAGTCTGGACCTCTCCCCCTCATGACTCCAGTGGTGGACCTCTTCCTCCTCATGGACTCCAGACTCCAGTGATGGACCTCTCCTCCTCATGACTCCAGTGGTGGACCTCTTCTCCTCATGACTCCAGTGGATGGACCTCTCCTCCCTCCAGTGGATGGACCTCTCCTCCTCATGACTCCAGTGGTGGACCTCTCCTCTCATGACTCCAGTGGTGGACCTCTCCTCTCCTCATGACTCCAGTGGTGGACCTCTCCTCCTCAGGACTCCAGTGGTGGACCTCTCTTCTCCCCTCATGACTCCAGTGGTGGACCTCTTCTCCCTCATGACTCCAGTGGTGGACCTCTCCTCTCCCCTCATGACTCCAGTGGTGGACCTCTCCTCCTCATGACTCCAGTGGTGGACCTCTCCTCTCCTCATGACTCCAGTGGTGGACCTCTCCCTCCCCTCATGACTCCAGTGGTGGACCTCTCCTCCTCATGACTCCAGTGGTGGACCTCTCCTCCAGTGGTGGACCTCTCCTCCTCCCCTCATGACTCCAGTGGTGGACCTCTCATGACTCCCCTCATGACTCCAGTGGTGGACCTCTTCTCCCTCATGACTCCAGGGATGGACCTCTCCTCCCCTCATGACTCCAGTGATGGACCTCTCCTCCTCATGACTCCAGGGATGGACCTCTCCTCCTCATGACTCCAGTGATGGACCTCTCCTCCTCAGGACTCCAGTGGTGGACCTCTCCTCCCCTCTGGACTCCAGTTGTTCACCTCTCCTCCCATCATGACTCCAGGGAAGGACCTCTTCCCCTCATGACTCCAGTGATGGACCTCTCCTCCCCTCAGGACTCCAGTGGTGGACCACTCCTCTCCACCCATGACTCCAGTGATGGACCTCTCCTCCCCTCATGACTCCAGTGATGGACCTCTCCTCCCCTCTGGACTCCAGTTGTTCACCTCTCCTCCCATCATGAGTCCAGTGGTGGACCTCTCCTCCCCTCAGGGCTCCAGTGGTGGAACTCTCCCCCTCTCAGGACCAGTGGTGGACCACTCCTCTCCACCCATGACTCCAGTGATGGACCTCTCCTCCCCTCATGACTCCAGTGGTGGACCTCTCCTCCCTCATGACTCCAGTGATGGACCTCTCCTCCCTCTGGACTCCAGTTATTCACCTCTCTCCTTTATTTTACTAGGCAAGTCAGTTAAGAACAAATTCTTATTTTCAATGACAGCCTAGGAACAGTGGGTTAACTGCCTGTTCAGGGGCAGAACGACAGATTTGTACCTTGTCAGCTCAAACCACTAGGCTACCCTGCCGCCCCGACAGGAAGAGGATGAGGGACTGTGTCCCTACTTTAAAAGGGAACAGGAGGCTTGGGGGGTGTCACCCCATTTGTCGTCCTCTGGCACCGGCCACAGATCCCAGACAGAACACTGGACATATATAGTGAGTGTGTGAAGTGTCAATCAAAGTGAAGAGGAGTGAAGAGTTCTCTTTCACACAAGAACAAACTGGAAACTCAGAGCAGCTTGCCTTGGACTTGGCATAATGACAGCTCACTGTTGTCTGTTGTTTCTAGCTAGCTAATGTTGATAGCTAGATGACAGGTAACTAGCGAGCTCACTAGTTAACTATGGGGTCTTGCTGTAATTCAGCGGCAGCACATCATATTGTTCACAATCCAGTACATTCAGAGGAGCTGTGTGATGCACAAAAATGCTTGTTTATCACTGAATAACAGCAGCTTCATGTAGCTAACAAGCTAGTTGAGATCACTAGTTCACTCAATTAAAACACCAGTTCAACATAAGTCCCAATAACACAGTACTTTTAAGTACGTGACTGTTTTATTCTATATATATTTTTGCCATTTTCAAATGTTATTTTACCTTCTATTTTGTATATTTTCATCAGACTTGTAGGGACATATGAAGCCTGGAAGCTGCAGTAATGTTGAGATGTCAGTAGGGAGAGCTCTAGTCTAGAACACTGGAACCAAAGATACTCCTCTTTCATCTGTTCTGGAACCTTCAGTACCAGCTGATGAGGAGTAATGGGAATGGGTCACATTTTGTCTCTTGTAAAACATGTAGGTCCACTCTCAAATAAAGAAATGCAACTACAGTATTCTGACTTTAGCACATTTCGATTTAGATTCAGTAACATCCCTTATGTGACATGTTGTTGCTGCATGTTAATGACCTGTCTAGACTACTTTAAAATGTGTCAACCACAGAACTCACACTTAGGCTTTGCCTGCTTCTACTAACACTTACAGTAGACTACTTCTTGTTTCCACGCAGTGACAGTAAGTTGACTAACTGTTCAAGACCTCTCCTCTTCACTTCACTCTGTAAGTACACTTGATGATATCTTGAAATATAGTTTTATTTTTGCTGTTTTTAGCCAAACATCACATGACTTCCTGTATCTTTGTACTTGTTGGTTTATATTGAACTGTGTTTTGGTTGTTACATCAGGGCCTGTATTCATAAAGTGTCTCAGACGGTCCATATAATTATGATCTAAAGGCTAAACTGATCCCAGATCAGCTCTCCTACTCTGATACACATTGTGAATACTGACCCTGGACTGGGGTTTCATGTGTTTAGTTTAGTTCAGTTTATTCATTTACATGTTTAAAACATGATCAGTAGAGTATACCAGTAATACCCAGATCTCCATTCAAAAGGGTCATGTTCACTGTCATAGTATAACAAAGACAATGATAACTGTCTGTGTGTGTGTGTGTGTGTGTGTGTGTGTGTGTGTGTGTGTGTGTGTGTGTGTGTGTGTGTGTGTGTGTGTGTGTGTGTGTGTGTGTGTGTGTGTGTGTGTGTGTGTGTGTGTGTGTGTGTGTGTGTGTGTGTGTGTGTGTGTGTACGTGTCTGTATGTGTGTGCGTGTACGTGTGTGAGTGTGTGAGAGTGTATGAGTGTGAGTGTATGAGTGTGAGTGTGTGAGTGTGTGTGTGTGTACGTGTGTGTGTGTGTACGGTGCATGCTATTTTAAGAGCTCTCAGATCAACAGATTGTTGTGGAGCCATTTTGAAAATGGCCTAAAGTAAGAGTTTTGAGTGATTGAATGAATGCTTCGTAAGAGCTTTAGGAGTAGTATAGACACAGTTGTGGTGGACTGTGTTTAGGAGTAGTATTAACATGAGACACAGTGATGGTGGGTTGTGTTTAGGAGTAGTATTAACATGAGACAGTGATGGTGGGTTGTGTTTAGGAGTAGGTTTAACATGAGACAGTGATGGTGGGTTGAGTTTAGGAGTAGTATTAACATGAGACACAGTGATGGTGGGTTGTGTTTAGGAGTAGTATTAACATGAGACAGTGATGGTGGGTTGTGTTTAGGAGTAGGTTTAACATGAGACAGTGATGGTGGGTTGAGTTTAGGAGTAGCATTAACATGAGACAGTGATGGTGGGTTGTGTTTAGGAGTAGCATTAACATGAGACACAGTGATGGTGGGTTGTGTTTAGGAGTAGTATTAACATGAGACACAGTGATGGTGGGTTGTGTTTAGGAGTAGTATTAACATGAGACACAGTGAGGGTGGGTTGTGTTTAGGAGTAGTATTAACATGAGACAGTGATGGTGGGTTGTG
Organism: Oncorhynchus masou masou; assembly: GCF_036934945.1. Taxonomy (NCBI): domain Eukaryota; kingdom Metazoa; phylum Chordata; class Actinopteri; order Salmoniformes; family Salmonidae; genus Oncorhynchus; species Oncorhynchus masou. Next base: position 10,843 of record NW_027015211.1, read on the forward strand.
TTTAGGAGTAGGTTTAACATGAGACACAGTGATGGTGGGTTGTGTAGGAGTAGCATTAACATGCGACAGTGATGGTGGGTTGTGTATAGGAGTAGTATTAACATGAGACACAGTGATGGTGGGTTGTGTTTAGGAGTAGTATTAACATGAGACACAGTGATGGTGGGTTGTGTTTAGGAGTAGTATTAACATGCGACAGTGATGGTGGGTTGTGTTTAGGAGTAGTATTAACATGAGACACAGTGATGGTGGGTTGTGTTTAGGAGTAGTATTAACATGAGACAGTGATGGTGGTTGTGTTTAGGAGTAGTATTAACATGAGACGGTGATGGTGGGTTGTGTTTAGGAGTAGTATTAACATGAGACACAGTGATGGTGGGTTGAAATGCTGACTAAACGGGTCCTTTCCAACAATGCAGAGTTAAAGATAAAAATACAGTGTATTCAGAAAGTATTCAGACCCCTTGACTTTTCCCACATGTTACGTTACAGCATTATTCTAAAATGGATTCAATTGTTTTTTCCCCCTCATCAATCTAAACACAATTCTCCATAATAATAAATACAAAAACAGTTTTTTATACATTTTTGTAAAAAAATGTAAACTGAAATATCACATTTCCATAAGAATTAAGACCTTTTACTCAGTACTTTGTTGAAGCACCTTGGCAGCAACTACAGCCTCGAGTCCTCTTGGGTATGATGCAACAAGCTTGGCAAACTTGTATTTGGTGAGTTTCTGATTAATTGTTGATTAATTGTTTATGGTTCATTGAACAAGCATGGGAAACAGTGTTTAAACCCTTCACAATAAAGATCTGTGAAATTATTTGCATTTTTACAAATTATCTTTGAAAGACAGGGTCCTGAAAAAGGGACTTTTCTTTTTTTGCTGAGTTTATATGACATATATGATATATACTGTATATATATATTCATATATATTAAATATAATGTATATATATATTTATATTTGATATATATTGTATATATTTACAACAAATATGAATAGGGAATTGGAAATGATTCAGACAATTACATTGATGGAAGCCACAATCTACCTGCAATATTGAAGCTGAGCTACCCCCTTAAAGAAAAGTGTGTGTGTGTGTGTGTCACTTGCTGT
>NW_027015212.1:0-11964 GCF_036934945.1 Oncorhynchus masou masou
GTTTGACTTAGCAAACGAGGATCGGATGTCGTCGACCTTCTTTTCAAAATGGTTGACGAAGTCATCTGCAGAGAGGGAGGAGGGGGGGAGGGGGAGGAGGATTCAGGAGGGAGGAGAAGGTGGCAAAAGAGCTTCCTAGGGTTAGAGGCAGATGCTTGGAATTTAGAGTGGTAGAAAGTGGCTTTAGCAGCAGAGACAGAGGAGGAAAATGTAGAGAGGAGGGAGTGAAAGGATGCCAGGTCCGCAGGGAGGCGAGTTTTCCTCCATTTCCGCCGGCTGCCCGGAGCTCTGTTCTGTGAGCTCGCAATGAGTCATCGAGCCACGGAGCGGGGAGGGGAGGACCGAGCCGGCCTGAGGATAGGGGACATAGAGAGTCAAAGGATGCAGAAAGGGAAGAGAGGAGGGTTGAGGAGGCAGAGTCAGGAGAAAGGTTGGAGAAGGTATGAGCAGAGGGAAGAGATGAAAGGATGGAAGAGGAAAGAGAAGCGGGGGAGAGAGAGCGAAGGTTGGGACGGCGCGATACCATCCGAGTAGGGGCAGTGTGGGAAGTGTTGGATGAGAGCGAGAGGGAAAAGGATACAAGGTAGTGGTCGGAGACTTGGAGGGGAGTTGCAGTGAGGTTAGTGGAAGAACAGCATCTAGTAAAGATGAGGTCGAGCGTATTGCCTGCCTTGTGAGTAGGGGGGAAGGTGAGAGGGTGAGGTCAAAAGAGGAGAGGAGTGGAAAGAAGGAGGCAGAGAGGAATGAGTCAAAGGTAGACGTGGGGAGGTTAAAGTCGCCCAGGACTGTGAGAGGTGAGCCGTCCTCAGGAAAGGAGCTTATCAAGGCATCAAGCTCATTGATGAACTCTCCGAGGGAACCTGGAGGGCGATAAATGATAAGAATGTTAAGCTTGAAAGGGCTGGTAACTGTGACAGCATGGAATTCAAAGGAGGCGATAGATAGATGGGTAAGGGGAGAGAGAGAGAATGACCACTTGGGAGAGATGAGGATCCCGGTGCCACCACCCCGCTGACCAGAAGCTCTCGGGTGTGCGAGAACACGGGGCGGACGAAGAGAGAGCAGTAGGAGTAGCAGTGTTATCTGTGGTGATCCATGTTTCCGTCAGTGCCAGGAAGTCGAGGGACTGGAGGGAGGCATAGGCTGAGATGAACTCTGCCTTGTTGGCCGCAGATCCGCAGTTCCAGAGGCTACCGGAGACCAGGAACTCCACGTGGGTCGTGCGCGCTGGGACCACCAGATTAGGGTGGCCGCGGCCACGCGGTGTGGAGCGTTTGTATGGTCTGTGCAGAGAGGAGAGAACAGGGATAGATAGACACATAGTTAACAGGGTACAGAAGAGGCTACGCTAATGCAAAGGAGATTGGAATGACAAGTGACTACACGTCTCGAATGTTCAGAAAGTTAAGCTTACGTAGCAAGAATCTTATTGACTAAGATGATTGAAATGAAACAGTACTGCTGGAGTAGGCTAGCTGGTAGTGGCTGCGATGTTGACACTACACTAATCAAGTCGTTCCGTCGAGTGTAATAGTTTCTACAGTGCTGCTATTCGGGGGCTAGCTGGCTAGCTAGCAGGTTGATTGCGTTCCGTTACTTTAAAAGAACGACAATAGCTGGCTGGCTAACCTAGAAAATCGCTCTAGGCTACACAATTGTCTTAGATACAAAGACGGCTATGTAGCTAGCTAGCTACGATCAAACAAAACAAACCGTTGTACTGTAATAGTTACTACAGTGCTGCTATTCTCATCATACATAGGGTCATGTAAAAAATGCTGGGCGGGCCATTATTTTGGCTATCATGATTATACCACTATAGGAAGACAATGCCCCTATCCACAATCATCAATGAATGGTTTGATGAGCATAAAAACAATGTAAACCCTATGCCATGTCTGTCTCAGTCACCAGATCTCAACCCAATTGAACACTTATGGGAGATGCTGGAGTGGCGCCTGGGACTGTTTTCCACAGCCATAAATAAAACAACAAATGATGGAATTTCTCATGGAAGAAAAGAGTTCCAGACACTTGTGAAATCTATGCCAAGGTGCATTGAAGCTGTTTTAGCTCATCATGGCCCAACACTGTATTAAGACACTTCATGTTGGTGTTTCCTTTATTTTGGCAGTTACCTGGATGAACCTGTATATCTATTTTTGGGAGTATTTGCAAACAGATTTCCTAAACTGAAGTAATTTTGAGCTGAATTCCTTTGTCCATCAACAAAAATATTTTGTGGGTGTCAGTCACAATTTATTTATGAAAATGTTGTAATAGAGCAGAGGGCTGGGAGCGTATATTTCCCTCTTAGCCGAGCAGTGATCCATTTTGTTAAAGGCAGATGTCAGAGGTAATGTGGCTGTAGGGCAGGGCAAACACATGGACGTACAGACCCATGTGTCTTTTTTCGCAACCACAATCTCTCAAATACTTCTCTGATTAGCTGTGTAAAGAAAGCATTTATTTATATAGATTTGTGCGTACACCTTTAGGTTCCTAACCTAAATCTATAGTAATTCAAAAGCCAGGGATGTGGATCTGATTACAAATTTAATGATAAATCTACCTTTGTAAATTTGTCAGTAGCACCATGGGTAGTGAACCTCATTTGATCAATTTAAAGGAGAGATGAGACATACTAACCCATCGAGAGTGGGAGGTTGGGGAAGCAGATCTCCACTCAAATCCTTGAAAATCTTAAAAAAAGAAATGAAAAAACTTTTGGAGAGAAAATTAAATCTTGGGTCGACTTCTGGCTTAGACTACACATGATATACAAATATAGGACTAGGATGAAAAAGCATATTTTTAATTGAAGTATCTGTATATGCAGGGCTAAGGTGACTTCTGTTCGTTATGCTTCCCTCTATTCAAGAAGAGGTTTTCAGACTTTTACAGAGATTGGAAATGTATTCTGTCTTTAGAATGTGTGAACTGACCTTTGTAACCTCGTGGCAGAGGGATTATTGGGATCCAGCCTGACCTGTTCTTTCTCTCACTGTCTGCACTGAAGATAGTTTTACCAGACCATTTACCTGATCATCATTGACTCACACTAAACAAATAAAACATCAAATGTGGAACCCCTTCAACTGTCTAAAAAGTTATTATATGATTGGAGATGTAAATATATGTCAATCAGTAATTTATTATCGTTTTTATATGATATTTATAGAGTTTTCAAAGTATATAGACAACAGAGGGGGATTTCTGAAGATCTTTAGTAACACAATCAAATCCCAAATATGATTAGATTTAACCTCATTCTATCTATGTAAACCTCACCATCCCTTTGGTGATGGAATAAAGTTTACATGTGTTAATCTGGTCTATCAGCCTAATTCCATTTCGCCGGGCGTATAAATGCCTTTCGATGTATTAGCTTTTTTGTAAAGACCAGGACACAAATCATATGGAGAGTTTGTCAATGATCTGCAGGTGAGATCATGTGAGTTTCACAATTATATGTAGACAGACCTGCTGGAGTTTCAATAGTTTAGCTCCTCCTCTGAGGTTGTACCCTGCCTCTTCTCATCTTGCTCCAATAGGGTGGTGTGGGGAGGTTATACAAATAGCATTCATTGGAGTTCTGTTGTCGTGGAAGTTTTCTGAGCACACACACTTGTTCCATAACGGAGCATTGGTGTGTTGTATTTTTAGCCCAGTATAAGGTGTATGAGCTCAGTCTGAAGATGTCTCTTATAGAAGGTCTTCTACAGACATCAAGCACAGTGACACTGCTGGGTACTGTGCTGTTTCTGCTGGTCCTCTACCTCCGCTCCTCTGGTTCCAGCTCTGAGGAACAGGGGAAGGAGCCTCCAGGACCGAGGCCACTGCCCCTGCTTGGTAACATGCTCCAGCTGGACCTCAAGAAGCCCTACTACACTCTCTGTGAGGTAAGATGAAGTCATCCTTTGCTTTCAGAATAAAACATGTTGAGGTTGACTTGATCTGTGAGATTTGATCTGTTTTTTTGCTATTTTACCAGGATTGAAAAGTTCAGTAAGCACACTGATGAATGATCTCTGGCACATTGTAGCTGGTTAATCTTGTTTTAATGTTCTATTATGTAGTGTATTTCAATATATATATATATATATATGTCCTGCCCAAGTAGCCTGGTCCCAGATGTTTTTTTTTGTTGTGAACCAGGCTATGGACAAAATACTTTGTGACAGTGACCAATGTGTTGCAAGGAAAGGGATGAGGTCACTTTAGAAAGTAAAGGGGATACCTGGTCATTTGTACAACTGAACTCATTCAACTGAAATGTGTCTTCCCCATTTAACACAACCCCTCTGAATCAGAGAGGTGCGGGGGGCTGCCATAATCGACATCCACGTCTTTGGCGCCCGAGATGCACCCTAGAATATCCCTTCAGGGATCTTGTTATAACAGACCTGGGTTCAAATACATAGTGTACTTAAGTATTTGACATTTTGTGTTTGAGTATTTTGTAATACACAGCCAAAAACAACTACATCAAATAAAAACAACAAGTAGTTGTAAATACATGCCACTTGAAACATAGGTGCAGTCAATGACCGGTGCAGTTAATGACATGACCAGACAAACAATACTATCTGATGACGGATAATAAAATAGTGCTTTTTAAAGGGAAGGTAATCAAGGGAGTAATGAAGTCCAGGTGTGACTGATGATGAGTCGCAAGTGTTCGCAATGATGGTTGCCATGTGTGCATAAAGATGGGTTGCCATGTGTACATAATGATGGGTTGCCAGGTGTGCATAAAGATGGGTTGCCATGTGTACATAATGAAGGGTTGCCAGGTGTGCATAAAGATGGGTTGCCAGGTGTGCATAAAGATGGGTTGCCAGTGTGCATAATGATGGGTTGCCAGGTACAATGATGGGTTGCCAGGTGTGCATAAAGATGGTTGCCAGGTGTGCATAATGATGGTTGCCATGTGTGCATAATGCATAGGTGTGCATAATGAGGGGTTGCCATGTGTGCATAATGATGGTTGCCAGGTGTGCATAAAGATGGGTTGCCAGGTGTGCATAAACATGGGTTGCCAGGTGTGCATAAAGATGGGTTGCCATGTGTACATAATGATGGGTTGCCAGGTGTGCATAAAGATGGGTTGCCATGTGTACATAATGATGGGTTGGCAGGTGTGCATAAAGATGGGTTGCCAGGTGTGCATAAAGATGGGTTGCCAGGTGTGCATAAAGATGGGTTGCCAGGTGTGCATAAACATGGGTTGCCAGGTGTGCATAAAGATGGGTTGCCATGTGTACATAATGATGGGTTGCCAGGTGTGCATAAAGATGGGTTGCCATGTGTACATAATGATGGGTTGCCAGGTGTGCATAAAGATGGGTTGCCAGGTGTGCATAAAGATGGGTTGCCAGGTGTGCATAAAGATGGGTTGCCATGTGTGCATAATGATGGTTGCCAGGTGTGCATAATGATGGTTGCCAGGTGTGCATAATGATGGTTGCCAGGTGTGCACAATGATGGTTGCCAGGTGTGCATAAAGATGGTTGCCTGGTGTGCATAATGATGGTTGTCATGTGTGCATAATGTCGGTTGCCATGTGTGCATAATGTCGGTTGCCATGTGTGCATAATGTCGGTTGCCAGGTGTGCATAATGAGGGGTTGCCATGTGTGCATAATGATGGGTTGCCATGTGTACATAATGATGGGTTGCCAGGTGTGCATAAAGATGGGTTGCCAGGTGTGCATAAAGATGGGTTGCCATGTGTACATAATGATGGGTTGCCAGGTGTGCATAAAGATGGGTTGCCAGGTGTGCATAAAGATGGGTTGCCAGGTGTGCATAATGATGGTTGCCAGGTGTGCATAAAGATGGGTTGCCATGTGTAAATAATGATGGGTTGCCAGGTGTGCATAAAGATGGGTTGCCAGGTGTGCATAAAAATGGGTTGCCAGGACCAGTGGTTAGTAGACCGGTGATGTTGGGAGTGGGAGCTTGACACCAATACTTGCCAAATGTATTTTCAATAAAAACCTTTGTCTAAATACAAATTTTTTGTAAGTAGTTCAATTACATTGACTGGTATTTGAACCAAGGTCTGACATCAACTGTAAACCACTGTCTTCATGCTATTTCTTGACTGAAACATGTTAAACAAGTTGTATGTGATGTCCAGTTTTGTGCTTTTTCATATAATATTATGGACATTACTGAGTCTATGGTGTACTTTATGTATACTTTATCTGTCCAGCTCTCCAAGAAATATGGTTCCATCTTCACGGTTCACTTTGGAACCAAGAAAGTGGTTGTTCTGGCAGGATACAAGACGGTCAAGCAGGCGCTGGTCAACCAGGCAGAGGACTTTGGGGACAGGGACATCACTCCTGTGTTCTATGATTTCAACCAAGGACATGGTAATGATATTTTACTCTTATGCTGGCTATGTCCTATTATTAAAGGGATAGTTCACCCAAATGACAACCTGTCTTGTTGATTTCCTTAATCTGTAAGCAGTCTATGAACAAGCTAAAACAGCAATCCATGTGTTTGTTCTCCAATGTATGTGTTGGCCACAAATATGAGCATAGGATGAGTCAACAACATTGTGGGTATGAGTTAACAAATTATGAACTTTTAAAAGTGGGATTTTTACCTAACAGTTACTTTAAATAAACTTTATTGAGCTACACAATCAATTTCAGACACTTTGTGATGAGTTGGAACTTAAATGCATTACAATCTGTTGAAAGTCTTATACGAGCCTGGTGGAACAAGTCTGATTGCTACATTCACCACTCTATTTTGCTGCATGTATCAGACTGCCCTTTATCCAATAGATTGGCTTTTGGAATAAGCCAGAAAATGGCTGGTCCAATCAGTGCCCTCTCAGAAACAATGGTTGGGTTTAGGACAACAACCAATGTTGCCAAATACTGTGCTTGAATTAGGCTGTCCTCTGGTTGGTTGAAAGTGATCCAATAGCTGACAAGTTCATTTTAAATAATACCACTCCTTTCTGACATTTGAGACTAGAATTGTGAATGTAAAGATCAGACTAGAATGGTGAATGCAGAGATCAGACTAGAATGGTGAATGCAGAGATCAGACTAGAATGGTGAATGCAGAGATCACGCTGTTTCCACAATTCATCAAATGTTCTTACTCTAATCATCTGCAAATAATATAAATGTCTAAGATGTCTTAAATAGTTACAGTTTGTGTATGTATACACATACATGTGTATGTATGTGTATATATATACATATCCACAATTCATCAAATGTTCTGTATGTGTATATATATAATCTTATATATATATCTATAATATAAATGTCTAAGATGTCTTAAATAGTTACAGATTATCCTAACCAGAAAAGATGTGTGTATGTGTGTGTAGTGTGTGTATATATATAATGTGTGTGTGTGTATATATATATAGATATATATGTGTGTGTGTATATATATATATACACACACACACATTGTGTCACATATATATCACACACACACATACATATATATACACACACACACATATACACACACACACATATATATATATATATATATATATATATATATAGTACATGCTCATTATGAAATGGCATATTATAGTCATTTATTTATAATTATTACCTTGAATTGTCATGGAAACAAACTACATTCTCTACAGGGATTCTGTTTGCCAATGGAGACTCATGGAAAGAGATGAGGCGCTTTGCCCTGACAACCCTTAGAGACTTTGGGATGGGCAAGAAAGGGAGTGAGGAGAAAATCTTGGAGGAAATCCCCTACCTGATTGAAGTGTTGAAAAAACATAAGGGTAAGAGAATCAGTATCTCTACACTAGTAGTAGAAGTAGTATGATGTATTTTCAGGGATGCCTAGGCTTAATTGCCTGGTTAAAAATCAGGCTATTTTTAACCACATTATTAGTAAATAGCTAAGTGATTGTGTGGGTTCTGGAAAGCTTATTTTGTAATTAATTAGATGTTGTGTCTATTACAGGTAAGGCATTTGACACCACCCAGCCTGTGCTTTATGCCGTCTCCAACATAATCTCGGCCATTGTCTACGGCAGCAGGTTTGAATACACTGACCCACTATTCACAGGCATGGCAGACAGGGCCAAGGAGAATATTCACCTTTCAGGTTCTGCATCAATTCAGGTAGTCTGCTTATTCAGACCATTTTGTTTTTACTGTATTTTTTAAATAAATGTATGCAATCAATAAAACTAGGAAACAGACGCCTGTTATGAATTCTTGCAAATGAATATGTACATATGTACATAGAAACAACAAAATATTTCAACGTAGGGAAAACACACCAGCTCACAGAATTATTGAACACTAAACAAAGAACAAACACTCACAAAACCATGTGGGAAGCAAAGGGTTAAATAGGGAATAAATATTAACGTAATGGGAACCAAGTGTGTACAATCAAGACAAAACAAATGGAAAAAGAAACATAGATCAGTGGCAGCTAGAAAGCCGGTGAAGATGACCGCAGATCACTGCCCGAACAAGGAGAGAGTCATGACACTTAAGATGAATGCGCTAACTGTGAATCGCTCTGGATAAGAGCATCTGCTAAATGGCTAAAATATTTTATTAATTATATCATTGTAATTATTATATTCAATATGGTTAAATAATCACTAGTGATGGGCACCGATATTCAAAATTATATCCATTTTTTGTGATTCCACCGTAGTTGCACCTATGGAAACACCTATACACCTCCCTGAGCACTGATGTGACCATCCCTTGAGGGCCCTCTGTTGCCACGAAATAGTGGGGTCATGATAGGCCTACCAGGGAAGCCCCAACATCATAGGAAACGCAGGATAATCGATCACGAAGAGACTAATTCTCTCCTCATGACCCTCATGCGTTATCATACATAGTAGAGCCGTGACCTCCCTAATCAGGCCCAACCCTAAAGGACGACTATCTAAGGCATGTACAGGGAAGGGCACATCCACAGGAACAAATTGATGGTCAATAAAGTTCCCAGCTGCGCCTGAATCTACTAGCGCCTTCTACTCATACACACGTGCGCAACAGGGAGCTCTGGATGAGTTGGGTGCAGAGCCCTGCCTGCTGCCTCGACTCCCTGGGGAACCTCCCCAGCACCGACCAGCAGTGTGCACTCTGCGGCCACAGGTGGTGCAGGAAACGCCCCCCCTCCAGTCACCCTTAGAGCAGCAACTCCGAACTCCTTAGCTATAGGATCGGAGTTGCTGGGGGATGGAATGGACGGACCCCGATCCAGACGTCCGCGGGTGGCCAACAGGTTATCCAGCCGAATGGATAAATCCACCAGCTGGTCGAGGGTAAGGGTGGTATCCCTGCAGGCCAACTCCCGACGAACATCCTCACGTAGACTACACCGGCAATAGTCGATCAGGGCCCTCTCATTCCATCCCGCACCAGCAGCCAGGGTCCTGAAGTCCTGTGTGCTCCTCATCACCTGTCTGAGATGTAACAAGCGTTCCCCCGCCATGCTCCCCTCAGGTGGATGATCGAAGACCGCCCGGATGCGCCGGGTGAAATCCTCATAGCGGAACAACGCTGCATCTATTCCTCCCCATTCGGCGTTGGCCCACTCAAGCGCTTTCACCGACAAACAGTAGATGAAAGTGGACACGCTCTGGTGTCCCGAGGGAGCCGGGTGGCTGGTCGCCAGGTAGAGCTCCAACTGGAGTAGGAACCCCTGGCACCAGGCAGCCGTCCCATCATATGTCCTCGGAAGCGAGAGCAGAATCCCACTGGGTCCAGGTGTCGGAGGGGTGGACAGCGGTGTGGGTTGGGGTGAAGTTGATGAAGGTGTGGGAAAACCACCACTCTCCCATCAAGCTCCATGATGTGCAGCACGCGATCTATGGCTGTGCCAAGATTTTGGAGCATTGTCGCGTGCTGCTGAACGTGTTCCTCCACTGGTAACGGAGGACTGGGTGCACCTGCTGACTCCATAAGGGGGGTGTGTTTCTGTCATGTGTCAATGTGCAGCGGTTAGGACACAGAACTGAGTAAAAGACGTAATTTACTCGAAAAGAAAACAACAAAATATTTTCACATAGGGAAAATACGCCAGCTCACAGAAGTTTTGAACACTAAACAAACATCAAACACACACAAAACCATGTGGGAAGCAAAGGGTTAAATAGGGAATAAATATTAACGTAATGGGAACCAGGTGTGTACAATCAAGACAAAACAAATGGAAAAAGAAACGTAGATTGGTGGCAGCTAGAAAGCCGGGACAATGACCGCCGAATGCCGCCCGAACAAGGAGAGGCACCAACTTCGGCGGAAGTCGTGACACTTAAGATGAATGCACTGTGAATCGCTCTGGATAAGAGCGTCTGCTAAATGGCTCAAATATTTTATTAATTATATCATTGTAATTATTATATATAATATGGTTAAATAATCACTAGTGATGGGCACCGATATTCAAAATTATATCAATTTTTTTGTGATTCCATATCGTATCGGTTTGCATAAAATATTTTACAACTGTGTATGTTCACTTATCTGTTCACGTCCATGGCACTTCGAAGTTCAGACAACTGTTAGCAGATTGTCCTTTGGGCCAGGCTTGAATATTCTGTTATTATAATATTGTATTCATACTGGTTAGTTAGGGAGGCATATTCTATAGGACCATCAACAGGCAATTAATTAAATATGCTTAATTGAGAGCCTGTGAGGTCTGTTTGAGGGTTTTGTGTATGCAGGGAAAGTAATGTGTTCTTTTTACAGAATACTTGTCACGATTCCACCGATGTCGGCTCCTCTCCTTGTTCATTTGGCGATCGACGTCACCGGCTTTCTAGCCATCGCCGCCTCCACTTTTCATATTTCCATTTGTTTTGTCTTGTTCCATACACACCTGGTTTTCATTCTCTAATCACACAGCATGTATTTAGTCCTCTGTTCCCTCTGTGTGAAATTGATTTTATGTTATGTGGGTGTTGTTACATGCCATACTTTTTGTCTATGTTCCGTGTTTGGGCACATTTATGTACTTTTGTACTTTCGTTGACCGGAATAAAGTGTGCCTGTTCACTCTGCTCTCCTGCACCTGACTTCGCCTCCAGTACACACCTTAACAGTAGTAAAAATAATAAACCGACATTACAATATGCCTTGCTCATATCGATATCAAATCATATTGAATATCACTATTGGTGCTCACAACTAATAATTACATATTTATGCATATGTGTATCACATTTGAATTTATGCCTTTAATAATCTAATCATAGTTGTGGTGTGTTATGTTATAATTAATATAATATTGCTTTATGCGTATTCCACCTGAATCTCTGTGTAGATGTACAACATGTTTCCCTGGTTGGGTCCGTGGATAAACAACCTGACACGTCTGAAAAAGAATATTGCTGATATGAAGATGGAGATGACAGAGCTGCTGAGGGGCCTGAAGGAGACTCTGAACCCTCATATGTGTAGAGGCTTTGTGGACTCTGCGTCGTCCGAAAGCAAACCCTGGAGGTATGAAGACTTCATGCAGATTCTGCATCTCACTCATTCATAACAAAGTGTTGCATTAACATTGCTCAGTATGACTATACAGAATAGAATTAATCAATGAGGTCCGAGGGGTGTGGTATCTGGTCAATTTACTGACAGCTAAGGCACTGCGCGCGACGCGAATTGCAGTGCCTGTATAAAGTCCTTGTATATTGGCCATATTCCACAAAACCCAGAGGTGCCTTGCTGGTGTTATAAACTTGATACCAACATAATTAGAACAGTAAATGAGTAATTTTGCGCCACACTCCGTGGTATATTGTCTAAATTACCAAGACATTCGGACAATCAGTATCCAGGAACCAAACTGACGGGTTTATAGTACTTATTACACCACCTTGTGGTTCACTTTACTGCTGAAAAACACAACTAACTTCAGTTGTCCAACACTAACATCCCACTGGGCACAGACGTCAATTCAACATCTATTC
>NW_027015213.1:0-11963 GCF_036934945.1 Oncorhynchus masou masou
TGGCTACAGTATATACAGGGAGTACCAGGTAATTCATTGGCTATATACAGGCAGTAGCAGGTAATACCATGTCTACAGTTTATACAGGGAGTACCAGGTAATACCATGTCTACAGTTTATACAGGGAGTACCAGGTAATTCTATGTCTACAGTTTATACAGGGAGTACCAGGTAATTCATTGGCTACAGTTTATACAGGGAGTACCAGGTAATACCATGTCTACAGTTTATACAGGGAGTACCAGGTAATACCATGGCTACAGTATATACAGGGAGTACCAGGTAATACCATGTCTACAGTTTATACAGGGAGTACCAGGTAATTCCATGGCTACAGTATATACAGGGAGTACCAGGTAATTCATTGGCTATATACAGGCAGTAGCAGGTAATACCATGTCTACAGTTTATACAGGGAGTACCAGGTAATACCATGGCTACAGTTTATACAGGGAGTACCAGGTAATACCATGTCTACAGTTTATACAGGGAGTACCAGGTAATTCATTGGCTACAGTTTATACAGGGAGTACCAGGTAATACCATGTCTACAGTTTATACAGGGAGTACCAGGTAATACCATTGGCTACAGTTTATACAGGGAGTACCAGGTAATACCATGGCTACAGTTTATACAGGGAGTACCAGGTAATGCCATGGCTACAGTTTATACAGGGAGTACCAGGTAATACCATGGCTACAGTATATACAGGGAGTACCAGGTAATACCATGGCTACAGTATATACAGGGAGTACCAGGTAATACCATGGCTACAGTTTATACAGGGAGTACCAGGTAATACCATGGCTACAGTTTATACAGGGAGTACCAGGTAATGCCATGGCTACAGTATATACAGGGAGTACCAGGTAATACCATGTCTACAGTATATACAGGGAGTACCAGGTAATACCATGGCTACAGTTTATACAGGAAGTACCAGGTAATTCCTTGGCTACAGTTTATACAGGGAGTACCAGGTAATACTATGGCTACAGTTTATACAGGGAGTACCAGGTAATTCATTGGCTATATACAGGCAGTAGCAGGTAATACCATGTCTACAGTTTATACAGGGAGTACCAGGTAATACCATGGCTACAGTATATACAGGGAGTACCAGGTAATACCATGTCTACAGTATATACAGGGAGTACCAGGTAATGCCATGGCTACAGTATATACAGGGAGTACCAGGTAATACCATGTCTACAGTATATACAGGGAGTACCAGGTAATACCATGGCTACAGTATATACAGGGAGTACCAGGTAATACCATGGCTACAGTATATACAGGGAGTACCAGGTAATGCCATGGCTACAGTATATAACATGAGTACCATGTAATAGCATGGCTACAGTATATACAGGGAGTACCAGGTAATACCATGGCTACAGTATATACAGGGAGTACCAGGTAATACCATGGCTACAGTTTATACAGGGAGTACCAGGTAATTCCTTGGCTACAGTATATACAGGGAGTACCAGGTAATACCATGGCTACAGTTTATACAGGAGAGTACCAGGTAATACCATGGCTACAGTTTATACAGGGAGTCAGGTAATACCATGGCTACAGTTTATACAGGAGTACCAGGTAATGCGGCTACAGGCCATATGCAGGGGTACCAGGTTATACCATGGCTACAGTTTATACAGGGAGTACCAGGTAATTCCTTGGCTACAGTATATACAGGGAGTACCAGGTAATACCATGGCTACAGTTTATACAGGGAGTACCAGGTTATACCATGGCTACAGTTTATACAGGGAGTACCAGGTAATTCTATGTCTACAGTTTATACAGGGAGTACCAGGTAATTCATTGGCTATATACAGGCAGTAGCAGGTAATACCATGGCTACAGTTTATACAGGGAGTGCCAGGTAATTCCTTGGCTACAGTTTATACAGGGAGTACCAGGTAATAGCATGGCTACAGTATATACAGGGAGTACCAGGTAATAGCATGGCTACAGTTCATCCAGGGAGTACCAGGTAATTCATTGGCTATATACAGGCAATAGCAGGTAATAGCATGGCTACAGTATACACAGGGAGTACCTGGTTATACCATGGCTACAGTTTATACAGGGAGTACCAGGTAATAGTATGGCTACATTATGTACAGGGAGTACCAGGTAATAGAATGGCTACAGTTTATACAGGGAGTACCAGGTAATAGAATGGCTACAGTATGTACAGGGAGTACCAGGTAATAGAATGGCTACAGTTTATACAGGGAGTACCAGGTAATACCATGGCTACAGTATATACAGGGAGCACCAGGTAATTCCTTGGCTATATACAGGGAGTACCAGGTAATTCCTTGGCTATATACAGGAAGTACCAATACTGAGTCGATGTGCAGGTGTATGAACTGATTGAGGTAGATATTGTATGTACATATAGGTAGGGGTAAAGTGACCAGGCAGCAGGAGAGACAATAAACAGTTGCAGCAGTGTACCTGACAGTGTGAGTGTGTGTGTGCCATTTCAAGGATATAAGGACCTCATTGTCCAGCCAGGAAATGTATTACACCTTTTGCTCACAGCAACTGTGGCAGAAATTCTGTTTTTATCTGAAAATTCCATGACTACTCTTAATAGAGGTGTAGCTACCTAGTGATCAATAAAGCCATTCTCCAGTTGCGTCAGAATGCAGACCTTTAATCCCGTAGCATCACTTTCACTGGTGCTGTCATCAGGCCAGTCAGGCAGGTTGAGTTACACCACCTCAACCTGCACAATGTCTCAGCATGAGGAAGAACCATGGTAGCCACCAGCCACCAGCCAACTCACTTCTCATATAGTGTGGCTCAATTTTGTGTTACTCAGGCCTCAAATCAGTACAACCTGCGTTGTGGTTTACGCAGTAAATATTTTTATTTTGTAAAAACCTACCACTACATTGCGTTATTTACGCTCTTAAAACAACCAAACTATTCTTATATTTTATACTTCAATATTTTAGATTCTGCAAAGCAAAATTGTAATAGCGACCACCACTACAAGTAGATTCGCCTCACAGATGCATAAAGCTGGGATCGAGAGACTGAAAAAAAGCCATCAGACTCCTAAATAGTCACCACAAGCCGGCTTCTATCTCCAGGCCATCAGACTACTAAATAGTCACCACAAGCCGGCTTCTATCTCCAGGCCATCAGACACCTAAATAGTCACCACATAGCCGATAAGGCTTCTATCTCCAGGCCATCAGACTGCTAAATAGTCACCACAAGCCGGCTTCTATCTCCAGGCCATCAGACAGCTAAATAGTCACCACAAGCGGCTTCTATCTCCAGGCCATCAGACTCCTAAATAGTCACCACAAGCCGGCTTCTATCTCCAGGCCATCAGACTACTAAATAGTCACCACAAGCCGGCTTCTATCTCCAGGCCATCAGACTGCTAAATAGTCACCACTAGCCGGCTTCTATCTCCAGGCCATCAGACTACTAAATAGTCACCACAAGCCGGCTTCTATCTCCAGGCCATCAGACTGCTAAATAGTCTACAAGCCGGCTTCTATCTGGAGCCATCAGACTCTAAATAGTCTGCATAGCCGGCTTCTATCTCCAGGCCATCAGACTGCTAAATGATCATACAAGCCAGACTACATCTTGAGCCATCAGACTGTAAATAGTCTCCACTAGCCGGCTTCTATCTCCAGGCCATCAGACTCCTAAATAGTCACCACAAGCCGGCTTCTATCTCCAGGCCCATCAGACTGCTAAATAGTCACCACAAGCCGGCTTCTATCTCCAGGCCATCAGACTGCTAAATAGTCACCACAAACGACTATCTCCAGGCATCAGACTCCCTAATAGTACCACTAGCCGGCTTCTATCTCCAGGCCATCAGACTGCTAAATAGTCACCACTAGCCGGCTTCTATCTCAGGCCATCAGACTGCTAAATAGTCACCACTAGCCGGCTTCTATCTCAGGCCATCAGACTCCTAAATAGTCACCACAAGCCGGCTTCTATCTCCAGGCCATCAGACTCCTAAATAGTCACCACAATCTCCTGCAGGCCTAAGCCCAGTAATTTGTCCTTTAATCAGACTG
The DNA here is from genome assembly GCF_036934945.1 of Oncorhynchus masou masou. Taxonomy (NCBI): domain Eukaryota; kingdom Metazoa; phylum Chordata; class Actinopteri; order Salmoniformes; family Salmonidae; genus Oncorhynchus; species Oncorhynchus masou. The sequence goes on from NW_027015213.1 coordinate 4,075, forward strand.
CTAAATAGTCACCACTAGTCATCTCCAGGTCAGACTGCTTAAATAGTCACCACAAGGCTACCAGGCCATGACTGCTAAATAGTCCAGGCACCCTTTAATCTGCCCTTAGACTTCTGCCCTATGTACATAGTCATTGAACACTGGTCACTTTAATAATGTTTACATACTGCTTTACCCATTTCACATGTACTGTATATACTGTTTTCTAGTCAAGGCTCATCCTATATAACTAATGATGTACACACCTTTCCTATTCATATACTCTCCACACTGTCTATACACACATTATATATATATATATATATATATATATACATATATATATATATACACACACACACACACACACACACACACACACACACACACACACACACACACACACACACACACACACACACACACACACACACACACACACACACACACACACACAGTGCACAGTGCATTCAGAAAGTTTTCACCCTTTGACTTTCAGACCCCTTGATTCAATTGTCCTGAGCGCTCTGGAGCAGGTTTTCATCATGGATCTCTCGGTACTTTGCTCCGTTCATCTTTCCCTTGATCCTGACTAATCTCCCAGTCCCTGCCGTTGAAAAACAGCATGATGCTGTCACCACCATGCTTCACCGTAGTGACGGTGCCAGGTTCCCTCCAGACGTTGATGCTTGGCAGACCAGAGACTATTTTTAAAATATTAGCATTTTCTTTTTTTATTGAATATATAAAACATACAATCCACTTGCAGTGAAGCCTCTCAGCCTCTACATCACATTAGTCCTCTAACAGACTCCCATCCAGAGTGACCCACTGGAGCAACCAGGGTCAACGCCCTGCTCAAGGGCATGTCAACAGATCTCCCACAAGGTCAAAAACGGGGACCGAACCAGCTACTCATCAGCCACCGGGCTAAGCTCCCAACCGCCAACCTCCCCCCCCCCCACAGTTTCTCAGCTTCCCTCAGCCCATCTCACCCATCTCTGCTGACTACCCTCTTCAGATTTCTATGCACCATATATCTTTCAACTATGCTGTGATGTTTAATATGCAATTTGAATCTACCTAATCGAATAGAATCCACAGATTGTGAGTTGAAGATACATAGTTTTACTAAGAGTATTAGTATATTAGTAATTGACTGACCCGGTCTCTCCAGATCTCCTAACAGTATTATTTCTAGGGTCAATTTTAGATCAATGTTATGCATTTTCAGCCATTCCTGAACCTGAGACCAGAAACAGGCTACCTGAGGTCAATACCAAAACAAATGCTCTATTGATTCTGTATCCTCACAACAAAATCTGCAGAGCTGCGATGATTGTATGCCCCGAATATTCAACATTTTGTTTGGGGAAAGAATTCCGTATGATAATTTTAGCTGAAAAGCACAAAATCGTGAATCTTGCGTCGTTTTATATATCAACTCATACACACTGTACCATGGAATCGGTACATCAAAAATCTCTTCCCAACTATTTTGCAATCTGTATTACACAGCTGTCAACATCTTGGTCCTCAAATGAAACTGGTATACTTTCTTATTTATGCTATTTTTATTCCTCTGCCAGTTTTGATCCTTTATATTGGGCAGACAGACCAGTTCACGACCTCCTCTCGCTGCCACCTGCCTCCTCCATTTTTGGGGTAATGGTGTAATCAATTGGTTGTAATCTTGGATTGAGCAGGCCTTCCCTTACAGTTCTGATAACTCCATGAAAGACATACCTCTACCATTCCAATTTACAATATAACTTAAAAGCAAAATACCCTTTTCAAACCAATTTTCCATAAATACAGGTCTTTTATCAACCAGCACATTTGAGTTCAGCCATAATATTTGTTGTAATATTTGTTCTATCTTTTCAGGGGGATGAAATTCAAATTGTAGCCAACTCTGCAATGCTTGTTTGTCACGGTACTGCTTCTCATTCCATTCACCAGCTCCGGAGGTTTACGCACCAGCTTCTAGGCGCACTGAACTGGATCATTACCACCAACCCCAGACTGTCTTGTCTCATTACGCACACCTGGTTCCCATTCCGCCTGATTAGTATGTGTATGTGTGCCTCTGTTCCCATTGTCCTTGTTTATTATTGTTCCTTGTCCGTTGGTCTTGTGAGGACCTGTGCTCTGTTGTATCGGCTTTCGTGTTAGTGTGCTGGGGTTAGTGTGCTCTGGTCTCGTTGTATTGTTATTACGGGTCTCGTGTATTAGTTATTACCAGTGTATTGTTATTACTGGTCTCGTGCAGTGTATTGTTATTACAGTCTCGTCCAGTGTATTGTTATTACTGGTCTGGTCGTCCAGTGTATTGTTATTACTGGTCTCGTCCAGTGTATTGTTATTACGGGGTCTCGTCAGTGTATTGTTATTACTGGTCTGCCCAGTGTATGGTTATTACTGGTCAGTGTATTGTTATTACTGGTCTCGTGCCCAGTGTATTGTTATTACTGGTCTCGTCAGTGTATTGTTATTACGGGGTCTCGTCAGTGTATTGTTATTACTGGTCTCGTCCAGTGTATTGTTATTACTGGTCTCTGTCCAGTGTATTGTTATTACTGGTCTCGTCCAGTGTATTGTTATTACGGGTCTCGTCCAGTGTATTGTTACTGGTCTCGGCCCAGTGTATTGTTACGGGTCTCGTCCAGTGTATTGTTATTACGGGGTCTCGTCCAGTGTATTGTTATTACGGGGTCTCGTCCCAGTGTATTGTTATTACGGGTCTTTCGTCAATTGTATTGTTATTACGGGTCTCAGTGTATTGGTCTCGTCCAGTTACTGGTCTCGTCCAGTGTATTGTTATTACGGGTCGTTCAGTGTATTGTTATTACGGGTCTCGTCCAGTGTATTGTTATTACGGTCTCGTCCAGTGTATTGTTATTACTGGTCTCGTCCAGTGTATTGTTATTACTCGGGTCTTGTTGTTGCGGGTCTCGTCCAGTGTATTGTTAGTGTATTGTTAATGCGGGTCTCTGGCCAGTGTATTGTTATTACTGGTCTCGTCCAGTGTATTGTTATTACTGGTCTCCAGTGTATTGTTATTACTGGTCTCGCCCAGTGTATTGTTATTACGGGTCTCGTCCAGTGTATTGTTATTACGGGTCTCGTTGTATTGTTATTACTGGTCTGCGTCCAGTGTATTGTTATTACTGGTCTCGTCCAGTGTATTGTTATTACTGGTCTTGTCCAGTGTATTGTTGTACGGGTCTCGTCAGTGTATTGTTATTACTGGTCTCATCAGTGTATTGTTATTACGGGTCTCGTCCAGTGTATTGCTTGTTGCGGGTCTCGTCCAGTGTATTGTTATTACGGGTCTCGTCCAGTGTATTGTTATTACTGGTCTCGTCCAGTGTATTGTTATTACGGGTCTGGCCCAGTGTATTGTTATTACTGGTCTCGTCCAGTGTATTGTTATTGGCGGGTCTCGGCCCAGTGTATTGTTGTTGCGGGTCTCGTCCAGTGTATTGTTATTACGGGTCTCGTCCAGTGTATTTTTATTACGGGTCCCGTCCAGTGTATTGTTATTACTGGTCTCGTCCAGTGTATTGTTATTACTGGTCTCGTCCAGTGTATTGTTATTACGGGTCTCGTCCAGTGTATTGTTATTACGGGTCTCGTCCAGTGTATTGTTATTACGGGTCCCGTCCAGTGTATTGTTATTACTGGTCTCGTCCAGTGTATTGTTATTACTGGTCTCGTCCAGTGTATTGTTATTACGGGTCTCGTCCAGTGTATTGTTATTACGGGTCTCGTCCAGTGTATTGTTGTTGCGGGTCTCGTCCAGTGTATTGTTATTACGGGTCTCGTCCAGTGTATTTTTATTACGGGTCCCGTCCAGTGTATTGTTATATTGGTCGTCCAGTGTATTGTTATTACTGGTCTCGTCCAGTGTATTGTTATTACGGGTCTCGTCAGTGTATTGTTATTACGGGTCTCTGGCCCAGTGTATTGTTATTACGGTCCCGTCCAGTGTATTGTTATTACTGGTCTGCGTCCAGTGTATTGTTATTATGGTCTCGTCCAGTGTATTATTGTTATTACGGGTCTCATCCAGTGTATTGTTATTACTGGTCTCGTCCCCATGTATTTATTAGAGGTTAACACTTTGCTCTTTGTTTGGGTTATGCCCTGTGATATATATATATATATATATATATATATATATATATATATATATATATATATATATATATATATATAGCTAGCTAGCTACATAGCCGTCTTTTGTATCTAAGACAATTGTGTAGTCTAGAGCGATTTTCTAGGTTAGCTAGCCAGCTATTGTCGTTCTTTTAACGTAACGTAACGCAATCCAGCACTTTGCTAGCTAGCCAGCTAGCCCCGAACAGCAGCGCTGTAGAAACTATTACAGTACAACGGTTTGATTTGTTTGATCGTAGCTAGCTAGCTACATAGCCGTCTTTGTATCTAAGACAATTGTGTAGTCTAGAGCGATTTTCTAGGTTAGCCAGCTATTGTCGTTCTTTTAACGTAACGTAACGCAATCAACACTGCCAGTGGCTAGCCAGCTAGCCCCCGAATAGCAGCACTGTAGAAACTATTACACTCGACGGAACGACTTGATTAGTGTAGTGTCAACATCGCAGCCACTGCCAGCTAGCCTACAAAGTCAACAACACAGCCACTGCCAGCTAGCCTACTCCAGCAGTACTGTATCATTTCAATCATTTTAGTCAATAAGATTCTTGCTACGTAAGCTTAACTTTCTGAACATTCGAGACGTGTAGTCCACTTGTCATTCCAATCTCCTTTGCATTAGCGGCCTTTCTGTAGCCTGTCAACTATGTGTCTATCTATCCCTGCTCTCTCCTCTGCACAGACCATACAAACGCTCCACACCACGTGGCCGCGGCCACCCCCTAATCTGGTGGTCCCAGCGCCGCATCGACCCACGTGGAGTTCCAGGTCTCCGGTAGCCTCTGGAACTGCCGATCTGCGGCCAACAAGGCAGAGTTCATCTCAGCCTATGCCTCCCTCCAGTCCCTCGACTTCTGGCACTGACGGAAACATGGATCACCACAGATAACACTGCTACTCCTACTGCTCTCTCTTCGTCCGCCCACGTGTTCTCGCACACCCCGAGAGCTTCTGGTCAGCGGGGTGGTGGCACCGGGATCCTCATCTCTCCCAAGTGGTCATTCTCTCTTTCTCCCCTTACCCATCTGTCTATCGCCTCCTTTGAATTCCATGCTGTCACAGTTACCAGCCCTTTCAAGCTTAACATCCTTATCATTTATCGCCCTCCAGGTTCCTCGAGAGAGTTCATCAATGAGCTTGATGCCTTGATAAGCTCCTTTCCTGAGGACGACTCTCACCTCTCACAGTCCTGGGCGACTTTAACCTCCCCACGTCTACCTTTGACTCATTCCTCTCTGTCTCCTTCTTTCCACTCCTCTCCTCTTTTGACCTCACCCTCTCACCTTCCCCCTACTCACAAGGCAGGCAATACGCCGACCTCATCTTTACTAGATGCTGTTCTTCCACTAACCTCATTGCAACTCCCCTCCAAGTCTCCGACCACTACCTTGTATCCTTTTCCCTCTCGCTCTCATCCAACACTTCCCACACTGCCCCTACTCGGATGGTATCGCGCCGTCCCAACCTTCGCTCTCTCTCCCGCTACTCTCTCCTCTTCCATCCTATCATCTCTTCCCTCTGCTCATACCTTCTCCAACCTATCTCCTGATTCTGCCTCCTCAACCCTCCTCTCTTCCCTTTCTGCATCCTTTGACTCTCTATGTCCCCTATCCTCCAGGCCGGCTCGGTCCTCCCTCCCGCTCCGTGGCTCGACGACTCATTGCGAGCTCACAGAACAGAGCTCCGGGCAGCCGAGCGGAAATGGAGGAAAAACCGCCTCCCCTGCGGACCTGGCATCCTTTCACTTCCTCCTCTCTACATTTTCCTCCTCTGTCTCTGCTGCTAAAGCCACTTTCTACCACTCTAAATTCCAAGCATCTGCCTCTAACCCTAGGAAGCTCTTTGCCACCTTCTCCTCCCTCCTGAATCCTCCTCCCCCTCCCTCCCTCCTCCCCTCTCTGCAGATGACTTCGTCAACCATTTTGAAAAAGAAGGTCGACGACATCCGATCCTCGTTTGCTAAGTCAAACGACACCGCTGGTTCTGCTCACACTGCCCTACCCTGTGCTCTGACCTCTTTCTCCCCTCTCTCTCCAGATGAAATCTCGCTTCTTGTGACGGCCGGCCGCCCAACAACCTGCCCGCTTGACCCTATCCCCTCCTCTCTTCTCCAGACCATTTCCGGAGACCTTCTCCCTTACCTCACCTCGCTCATCAACTCATCCCTGACCGCTGGCTACGTCCTTCCGTCTTCAAGAGAGCGAGAGTTGCACCCTTCTGAAAAAAACCTACACTCGATCCCTCCGATGTCAACAACTACAGACCAGTATCCCTTCTTTCTTTTCTCTCCAAAACTCTTGAACGTGCCGTCCTTGGCCAGCTCTCCCGCTATCTCTCTCAGAATGACCTTCTTGATCCAAATCAGTCAGGTTTCAAGACTAGTCATTCAACTGAGACTGCTCTTCTCTGTATCACGGAGGCGCTCCGCACTGCTAAAGCTAACTCTCTCTCCTCTGCTCTCATCCTTCTAGACCTATTGGCTGCCTTCGATACTGTGAACCATCAGATCCTCCTCTCCACCCTCTCCGAGTTGGGCATCTCCGGCGCGGCCCACGCTGGATTGCGTCCTACCTGACAGGTCGCTCCCTACCAGGTGGCGTGGTGAGAATCTGTCTCCTCGCCACGCGCTCTCACCACTGGTGTCCCCCAGGGCTCTGTTCTAGGCCCTCCCTATTCTCGCTATACACCAAGTCACTTGGCTCTGTCATAACCTCACATGGTCTCTCCTATCATTGCTATGCAGACGACACACAATTAATCTTCTCCTTTCCCCTTCTGATGACCAGGTGGCGAATCGCATCTCTGCATGTCTGGCAGACATATCAGTGTGGATGACGGATCACCACCTCAAGCTGAACCTCGGCAAGACGGAGCTGCTCTTCCTCCCGGGGAAGGACTGCCCGTTCCATGATCTCGCCATCACGGTTGACAACTCCATTGTGTCCTCCTCCCAGAGCGCTAAGAACCTTGGCGTGATCCTGGACAACACCCTGTCGTTCTCAACCAACATCATGGCGGTGGCCCGTTCCTGTAGGTTCATGCTCTACAACATCCGCAGAGTACGACCCTGCCTCACACAGGAAGCGGCGCAGGTCCTAATCCAGGCACTTGCCATCTCCCGTCTGGATTACTGCAACTCGCTGTTGGCTGGGCTCCCTGCCTGTGCCATTAAACCCCTACAACTCATCCAGAACGCCGCAGCCCGTCTGGTGTTCAACCTTCCCAAGTTCTCTCATGTCACCCCGCTCCTCCGCTCTCTCCACTGGCTTCCAGTTGAAGCTCGCATCCGCTACAAGACCATGGTGCTTGCCTACGGAGCTGTGAGGGAACGGCACCGCAGTACCTCCAGGCTCTGATCAGGCCCTACACCCAAACAAGGGCACTGCGTTCATCCACCTCTGGCCTGCTCGCCTCCCTACCACTGAGGAAGTACAGTTCCCCGCTCAGCCCAGTCAAAACTGTTCGCTGCTCTGGCCCCCAATGGTGGAACAAACTCCTCACGACGCCAGGACAGCGGAGTCAATCACCACCTTCCGGAGACACCTGAAACCCCACCTCTTCAAGGAATACCTAGGATAGGATAAGTAATCCTTCTCACCCCCCCTTAAATGATTTAGATGCACTATTGTAAAGTGGCTGTTCCACTGGATGTCAGAAGGTGAATTCACCAATTTGTAAGTCGCTCTGGATAAGAGCGTCTGCTAAATGACTTAAATGTAAATGTAATATAT
>NW_027015214.1:0-11960 GCF_036934945.1 Oncorhynchus masou masou
CACTCTAAAACTAAAGATTTGTCCCGCACTCTAAAACTAAAGATTTGTCCCGCACTCTAAAACTAAAGATTTGTCCCGCACTCTAAAACTAAAGATTTGTCCCGCACTCTAAAACTAAAGATTTGTCCCGCACTCTAAAACTAAAGATTTGTCCCGCACTCTAAAACTAAAGATTTGTCCCGCACTCTAAAACTAAAGATTTGTCCCGCACTCTAAAACTAAAGATTTGTCCCGCACTCTAAAACTAAAGATTTGTCCCGACTCTAAAACTAAAGATTTGTCCCGCACTCTAAAACTAAAGATTTGTCCCGCACTCTAAAACTAAAGATTTGTCCCGCACTCTAAAACTAAAGATTTGTCCCACCTCTAAAACTAAAAATTTGTCCCGCACTCTAAAACTAAAGATTTATGGTCTGCTGGTCTGTTTTTTCAACACACCAATAATAGTAAGCAGTAGCCAACCGTAGAATTAGGAATTAGAATACTAGAATATACATGAACCTTCTTATGATGGTAAGAACACTGTGCGGTGTTTACCAGTGAGAATGTCAGAATTGTGAACTTACTAAATGACTGAGAGTTTGACAGCGTTAGGTTACTTCTTGTATAAATATTTTCCTGTCTGGATTTTAATGATTTGGTCAGGGAGTTGATCAACCATGCTGCAGTGATAAGATTTTTGTAAAACAATACATTTGAAGATAATCTGCACTGATAGCTATCTAGCCAGTCAACTTTTGTGGGAATGATTCTAGGTATTCACTGCCAATATGTCACCGTTACAAATACACAATAGATGGGCAGAGGGGTCTATGGAAAGCAGATTGTTCCGTTGACCAGATTGGCGCACATTCAACAAATTTGACCTAACAAAGTGGATATTTGTCAAGTCCGTCATGACTTATGTATTGTGACAGGCACAACATGTGGTTACTTCAGTCCGATTTCAATATATTTGTCCCTTTTCACCTCATAACATGTAGAAGTTGTTAGTTTTCAGGTTTAGAAGAAGTGACTGCTAAATGCTAACTCCTGTTTGTATACGCTTTTAGCATAGCTAGCATACAGACATCTGTTGTGGTAGTCAAATAAACTGTAATGCAGTTGATTGGTGACGATAACATGAATATGTTTTTGGGTTGACATACAATATTGTCAGCTTTTTACCTCAATATATATATATATTTTAAATGTAACCTTAATTTAACTAGGCAAGTCATTCTTATTTACAATGACGGCCTACCAGGGAACAGTGAGTTCTGCCTTGTTCAAGGGCAGGAGGACAGATTTTTACCTCGTCAGCTCAGGGATTCAATTCAGCAACTTTTTAGTTACTGGCCCAAAGCTCTAACCACTAGACTACCTGCCACCCCATGTACACATAAAAACAATAGCTTTAATTGTAGGCTGTCAATGAGGAGAAATGGGATCTTTCCCTCATGGCCCTGTTTCCATGGCAATCCATTGTTTTGTTTGAGTTCCATTGTATAGCACATGAAGCCAGTCCATTTTTACCTTTATTTAACTAGGCAGTTAAGAACAAATTCTTATTTTCAATGATGGCCTAGGAACAGTGGGTTAACTGTCCTGTTCAGAATTACAGATTTGTACCTTGTCAGATTGGGGATTTGAACTTGCAACCTTCCGGTTATTAGTCCAACGCTCTAACCACTAGGCTACCCTGCCACCCCATCCCCAGCCACTGGCTGAAATCAGTTGACGATAGGACTCAGACAAGTTGTGAAAGCAAGAAATACTGATATTGTATCATGCAATAGCACTCACAGCGTTCCAAGGAAAAAAAATAGAGACATTTATTTGTCTGTTTACATGTGTATATTTTCTGTTGAAAAAAATTACATTAAACAATTTCTAATATATCACATGCCTTACTTTCATGTTCCTGCATAAGTCAAATCATGATTATGCCTCTCTGCCCGTTATTCCAATTAGACTGGTTTGGACTTCTCCCTGACCAATATGTCTGCCATCATCGGACCATTCTGGAACTTTGAGGGTTGATGACATATCCCCTCTAGTAGTTTAATAGGATCTCTATGTACCCAGTTGTATTCAGACATGACTTAGTAGTTGTTGGTCTGCCCATTGTTCTCTAAGTGACTACAACATAGCAAACCCGTCCAGACCCAGTACAGAGTGTGTGGAATAACTAGAGAAATCAGAAAAACAAAGATGAAAAAAAAAGAGAAAAATGTGACAGGGACAGGGGACGTCAGGATGGGGATGGATGCCACCATTTGGTATTTCTACAAAGCTCCAGAGAGGGGCTAGCCTCAAGCCACCCACGTTTCCCACCAATGAAGAGAGAGAGAGAGAGAGAGAGAGAACAGAGACAGAGAGAGAGAGAGAGAGAGAGAGAGAGAGAGAGAGAGAGAGAGAGAGAGAGACAGAGAGAGAGAGAGAGAGAGAGACAGAGAGAGAGAGAGAGAATGCTAGCTCTTCCACAACAACAACCTGGGCCTTCTCCCCCCTCTCTCTCTCCTTTCTTTCGCTCTCTCCCCCCATGATGCCTAGCTCTCAGCTCTCCAGCGGCAACAGGAAATCAAACAATTAGCAGGAGGGAAATAAAGGTCCTGCTTCACCCTCTGGCTCGTGTAAACATGGAAACATTGTTTGGAGAGTGCTGCCTGGCGTCGTCATCATGGCCAAGCACTGTGTTCCTGCTGGAACTGGCACCCCTGACGACAGCCATGTTCAAACTAACAAAAACAACATGCAGAGCTCCTCATTAAAAGAAAACAGAAAAAAATGAGAAGGGGATATGCAGTCAATTAAATCAATTAGTTAATTTCCTTGTATTTGACTCATGAAGTGTAGACAACTTCTGCGGACATGAGACACATTAATATTGAGAAGATAGAAGGAAATAGAACATTGAGGAAATAGAAGGAAATAGAACATTGAGGAAATAGAAGGAAATAGAACATTGAGGAAATAGAAGGAAATAGAACATTGAGGAAATAGAAGGAAATAGAACATTGAGGAAATAGAAGGAAATAGAACATTGAGGAAATAGAAGGAAATAGAATATTGAGGAAATAGAAGGAAATAGAATATTGAGGAAATAGAAGGAAATAGAATATTGAGGAAATAGAAGGAAATAGAAGGAAATAGAATATTGAGGAAATAGAAGGAAATAGAATATTGAGGAAATAGAAGGAAATAGAATATTGAGGAAATTAGAATTTCAATGTATTGATGCCATCTGAAAGGTAACATTAAAATATTGTGCACATGTTCAAATGTTCACATGTGAATTAAATGTTGTGCACATGTCAATTAAATGTTGTGCACATGTCAATTAAATGTTGTGCACATGTTTAAATGTTGTGCACAAGTCAATTAAATGTTGTACACATGTCAATTAAATGTTGTGCACATGTCAATTAAATGTTGTGCACATGTTCAAATGTTGTGCACATGTCATTCAATGCATTGGTTGTTATATTTTATTCTTGACCTCTTTTCAAAGTCAAACTACACAACAAGACATAATGCTATGCAGGCACCAATGTTGAGAATATCATCACAACGGTACCCATAGTCAGGCATTTCCTTGTGCATTGTAGAGGACTGTGTGTGAATGTTCACTTCTCCACAAACGGAGAAACATAATCTAAGACAGACCGTGTTTCAAGTAGTGCTTCTATATGCCTGAAGAATAACTCACATGACTCTTTGGGTGAACAAGAATCAACTCTGATAACCAGCATGGTACTCTTTGGGTGAACAAGAATCAACTCTGATAACCAGCATGGTACTCTTTGGGTGAACATGAATCAACTCTGATAACCAGCATGGTACTCTTTGGGTGAACATGAATCAACTCTGATAACTAGCATGGTACTCTTTGGGTGAACAAGAATCAACTCTGATAACCAGCATGGTACTCTTTGGGTGAACAAGAATCAACTCTGATAACCAGCATGGTACTCTTTGGGTGAACAAGAATCAACTCTGATAACCAGCATGGTACTCTTTGGGTGAACATGAATCAACTGAAATGTTAAGTATGGGACTCCTTCAGAGCAAGGAGTTGGTGTGTACATGACAAAGCAGGCCTGGGTCTAGGACACGACCCGCAGGACCAAGACATCTCAGTTAAACATGTAGGAGAGAGAGAAAGGGAGAACAGGGCAGAGAGATAGAGAATGAGAGAACTGGGCAGAGAGAGAGAGAATGAGAGAACAGGGCATAGAGGGAGAGAGGGAGAGAACAGGGCAGAGAGGGAGAGAGGGAGAGAGGGAGAGAATGAGGGAACAGGGCAGAGAGGGAGAGAGGGAGAGAACAGGGCAGAGAGAAAGAGAATGAGAGAACAGGACAGAGAGAGAGGGAATGAGAGAACAGGGCAGAGAGGGAGAGAGGGAGAGAATGAGGGAACAGGTCAGAGAGGGAGAGAGGGAGAGAGGGAGATAATGAGAGAACAGGGCAGAGAGGGAGAGAGGGAGATAATGAGAGAACAGGGCAGAGAGAAAGAGAATGAGAGAACAGGACAGAGAAGGAGATATTTTATTCTCAACTGGTAAATGTATGTTAATAACATTTTTTTTTTGGGGGGGGGTATTGTGCGTATTTATGATTAATAAAATGCATACATTAATTATGTAAATACAGTATACAGAACTATAGACATATAATATTTGGAAATATATATTTTAGAGACATATAGTAAGTATGAGTAATAAGTATAAGTATGAGTGAAATGAGTAATATACAAACTTATTTTAACAGTTAAATTGCATAGACATGTTTTAAAATTGATATAAAGATGCAATTCTGTAGTACAGCTAATTAAATAATTAGACATCAAATATAGTCTCACTATTTTAGTGGTTTAATGTTTGTTATACTGTCAATTTAAGCATGGTATTGTTTTTACTTCTGCAAGATGTTTTGTGTATCAATTTTATTCATGGCTGGAATATTTAACTACACTTTTGACTTCATTGGTTAAATGATGTTGATGATGTATACGTTTTTGAATCCCAAATGGTTAACAAAAATATAATTTATTAAAAAATGTTTTTTTTAAACGAAATCACTAAAATGATTTACACATTTTTAACTTTCTTTTTACAAAACCTTTTGAAATGGTCAGCTGATTTATAGCTGGTGATTGTAAATCTTTTACAATCACCTTTACTATGCAGATATTTTACACGGAAAGCTTCAATCACATGATCTAGATCTTCTTTCAAGCAGTCACGTAGGCATCGGGTGGGCCTGGGTTGGCCCCAGGCCCACTCCACTGGGGAGCCATGCCCACCTTATCAGATTGAAAAATAATATGTACTGTATATATACAGTACCAGTCAAAAGTTTGGACACACCTACTCATACCAGGGTTTTTCTTCATTTTACTATTTTTCTACATTGTAGAATAATAGTTAAGATATCAAAACAATTAAATTACACATATGGAATCATGTAGTAATGAAAAAGAAGTGTTTAACAAGCTGTAAAACAGAAACATTTTCTCTAAGCCCCATGGCATAATGTGTAGAAATGCAGGAAGTTCTGTTTTCCCTGGAAATATTCTTTTTTAGGGGCCCACCCAAATGTCTGCCACCCACCAAAGAATGTCTTGCTACACTGCTGCTTTTATGGAAGTTTTGAAATGATCTCCAGAGATATTTAAAGCATAATTAAACAGAAGTTAGATTACCAATGGAAAAAAAAGTAAATCAGAAAGGTAGTATAAGTTGTATAGCAAGATGTGTGTAAACTAGGTTTTAGGGCTCAGCACTTGTTCATTTTGACTGAGGATAATCTAGGGTTTAGGGCTCAGCACTTGTTCATTTTGACTGAGGATAATCTAGGTTTAGGGCTCAGCACTTGTTCGTTTTGACTGAGGATAAACTAGGGTTTAGGGCTTAGCACTTGTTCGTTTTGACTGAGGATAAACTAGGGTTTAGGGCTCAGCACTTGTTCATTTTGACTGAGGATAAACTAGGGTTTAGGGCTCAGCACTTGTTCATTTTGACTGAGGATAAACTAGGGTTTAGGGCTCAGCACTTGTTCATTTTGACTGAGGATAAACTAGGGTTTAGGGCTCAGCACTTGTTCATTTTGACTGAGGATAAACTAGGGTTTAGGGCTCAGCACTTGTTCATTTTGACTGAGGATAAACTAGGGTTTAGGGCTCAGCACTTGTTAATTTTGACTGAGGATAAACTAGGGTTTAGGGCTCAGCACTTGTTCATTTTGACTGAGGATAAACTAGGGTTTAGGGCTCAGCACTTGTTCATTTTGACTGAGGATAAACTAGGGTTTAGGGCTCAGCACTGATTCCTTTTGACTGAGGATTGGCAATATTTCCCTCCATAAGAAGAAAACGAGTCCTTATTAAGTATTGAACCGTAGTTGAAGAAAAGATTAGGGTGTTTTGTCCAGGCAGAACGGGAAGACGAACAGAAAGTAAATTCATTTCACAATAAAAGGTGAGAAAATGAATGTCTGCCCTGGTGTGTCTGAAAGGTTTTAGTCTGACCTTCCTAACATTGATTGTTTAAAAAAATATATCTATTAATAAGTAATAAGCATACATTTCAATAACGTTATAAATTATTTCCTGAACTCATAACCCAGTTTATTCTCTCTCCATTGCGGCAGTGTAATTCTTGATATCATAGTTTCTCCTATACATCTATGATACTCCAGTCTATTACAATACAATTACTCCCATATTGTAAAAATTCATGTGTGGTAATTGTATTTTTATCTGGAGAAAGGACAATTACCATTCTGAAAGATGAACTCAATCACACATCGGGATATTAGATTATACGTTAAAGTTATTATGATAGTAATAAAGGTACGGTATCAAACCAGCAAGAGCATCTAAATCTATTAAATTACTAATTTCATTATAGCCTGTAGACATTTATAAGAAAGAGTCTGTTATCACAAGTGTTTTGGTTTATAGAAGAACATGTCTTCAATTGTTGTAATCCAGACAGATTGACTGACCCTGTACCCAGACAGATTGACTGACCCTGTACCCAGACAGATGGACTGACCCTGTACCCAGACAGATGGACTGACCCTGTACCAAGACAGATTGACTGACCCTGTACCCAGACAGATGGACTGACCCTGTACCCAGACAGATTGACTGACCCTGTACCCAGACAGATGGACTGACCCTGTACCCAGACAGATGGACTGACCCTGTAACCAGACAGATGGACTGACCCTGTACCCAGACAGATGGACTGACCCTGTACCCAGACAGATGGACTGACCCTGTACCCAGACAGATGGACTGACCCTGTACCAAGACAGATGGACTGACCCTGTACCCAGACAGATGGACTGACCCTGTACCCAGACAGATGGACTGACCCTGTACCCAGACAGATGGACTGACCCTGTACCCAGACAGATGGACTGACCCTGTACCCAGACAGATGGACTGACCCTGTACCCAGACAGATGGACTGACCCTGTACCTAGACAGATGGACTGACCCTGTACCCAGACAGATGGACTGACCCTGTACCCAGACAGATGGACTGACCCTGTACCCAGACAGATGGACTGACCCTGTACCAAGACAGATGGACTGACCCTGTACCCAGACAGATTGACTGACCCTGTACCCAGACAGATGGACTGACCCTGTACCCAGACAGATGGACTGACCCTGTACCCAGACAGATGGACTGACCCTGTACCCAGACAGATGGACTGACCCTGAACCCAGACAGATTGACTGACCCTGTACCCAGACAGATGGACTGACCCTGTACCCAGACAGATGGACTGACCCTGTACCCAGACAGATGGACTGACCCTGTACCCAGACAGATGGACTGACCCTGTACCCAGACAGATGGACTGACCCTGTACCCAGACAGATGGACTGACCCTGTACCCAGACAGATGGACTGACCCTGTACCCAGACAGATGGACTGACCCTGTACCAAGACAGATGGACTGACCCTGTACCAAGACAGATTGACTGACCCTGTACCTAGACAGATGGACTGACCCTGTACCAAGACAGATGCACTGACCCTGTACCCAGACAGATTGACTGACCCTGTACCCAGACAGATGGACTGACCCTGTACCCAGACAGATGGACTGACCCTGTACCCAGACAGATGGACTGACCCTGTACCCAGACAGATGGACTGACCTGAACCCAGACAGATTGACTGACCCTGTACCTAGACAGATGGACTGGACTCCTGTACCCAGACAGATGGACTGACCCTACCCAGACAGATGGACTGACCCTGTACCCAGACAGATGGACTGACCCTGCACCCAGACAGATGGACTGACCCTGTACCCAGACAGATGGACTGACCCTGTAACGACAGATGGACTGACCCTGTACCCAGACAGATGGACTGACCGTACCAAGACAGATGGACTGACCCTGTACCAAGACAGATTGACTGACCCTGGTACCTAGACAGATGGACTGACCCTGTACCAAGACAGATGGACTGGACCGTAAATTTCCAGACAGATGGACTTGACCGTACCCAGACAGATGGACTGACCCTGTACCCAGACAGATGGACTGACCCTGTACCCAGACAGATGGACTGACCTCTGTACCCAGACAGATGGACTGACCCTGCACCAAGACAGATGGACTGACCCCTGTACCAAGACAGATTGACTGACCCTGTACCTAGACAGATGGACCGACCCTGTACCCAGACAGATTGACTGACCCTGTACCCAGATAGATGGACTGACCCTGTACCCAGACAGATGGACTGACCCTGTACCCAGACATGGACTGACCCTGTACCAAGACAGATGGACTGACCCTGTACCCAGACAGATGGACTGACCCTGTACCCAGACAGATGGACAGATTGACCGTACCCAGACAGAGACACCCAGACAGATGGGATACCCAGACAGATGGACTGACCCTACCCAGACAGATGGACTGGACCCTGTACCCAGACAGATGGACTGACCCTGTACCCAGACAGATGGACTGACCCTGTACCTAGACAGATTGACTGACCCTGTACCCAGACAGATGGACTCACCCTGTACCCAGACAGATGGACTGACCTCTGTACCTAGACAGATGGACTGACCCTGTACCCAGACAGATGGACTGACCCCACCAAGACAGATGGACTGACCCTGTACCCAGACAGATTGACTGACCCTGTACCCAGACAGATGGACTGACCCTGTACCCAGACAGATAGTCTGACCCTGTACCCAGACAGATGGACTGACCCTGTACCCAGACAGATGGACTGACCTCTCGTACCCACACAGATGGACTGACCTCGTACCCAGACAGATGGACTGGACCTCTACCCAGACAGATTGACTGACCCTGTACCCAGATAGATGGACTGACCCTGTACCCAGACAGATGGACTGACCCTGTACCAAGACAGATGGACTGACCCTGTACCCAGACAGATGGACTGACCCTGTACCCAGACAGATGGACTGACCCTGTACCCAGACAGATGGACTGACCCTGTACCCAGACAGATGGACTGACCCTGTACCCAGACAGATGGACTGACCCTGTACCCAGACAGATGGACTGACCCTGTACCCAGACAGATGGACTGACCCTGTACCCAGACAGATTGACTGACCCTGTACCCAGACAGGTGTGCTGTTGAACTTCCCTGTAACCACTACCCTGCTCAGTGGCTGTACTGCTGTGGTGGAAAGAGAGAGAGTGATATGTTTGATTGTCACATACACCAGATAGGTGCAATGAAATGTGTTGTTTTACAGGGTCAGTCATAGTAGTACGGAGCCCCTGGAGCAAATTAGGGGTAAGTGCTTTGCTCAGGGGCACATCGACATATTTTCCCTTGTCAACTCGGGTATTCGAACCAGCAACCTTTCAGATACAGGCCTAATGCTCTAAATGCTCAGCTACATGCTGCCCTATGTGATAGATTAGATAGAGAGATAAATAGAAATGTAGAGTGACAGGGAAAGAGAGACAAAGAGAGACAGAAGGAGAGAGAGAGAGAGAGAGAGAGAGAGAGAGAGAGAGAGAGATGGAGATGGAGAAAGACAGATAGAGAGAGAGAAAGAGATACAGAAAGAGAAACATTAAGAAAGAGAGAGAGAGATAGAGAGTGACCTGGAGAGAGAGAGAAAGAGAGGCATGTAGAAAGAGAGAGAGAGGAAGAAAGTGTGTGAGAGAGAGAGAGAGAGAGAGAGAGAGAGAGAGAGAGAGAGAGAGAGAGAGATGTTCTGTGTTCTGCTGCCCTCCAATGGCAGCCAGCTGTTGTGCACACAGCACTGTTTCAATCTGCCAGCCTGGCCTACGATGGACAGTTAGCTCATCACACAGCGCACAGTGTTCAGGCCACAGCCTTCACTCTTAGAAAAAAGGGTTGCATAGGAGAGCCCTTTTTGGCTTCGGAAAGAATCCTATTGGGTTCCAGGTAAAACCCTTTTGGGTTCCATGTAGAACCCTCTTTGGAAAGTGTTTTACATGAAACCTTAAAAGGGTTCCACCTGGAACCAAAGTACAGTAATAAAATAAAGATGACATATCTAAGTGTTTCACACTGTAGCCTGCTGAATTTCCCTGCATTGTCTCAGTGAAGAGTTCAGAGTTCAGCTTTCCATACGTGACGTCAACGCACAACTACAAGCCTCCTGGAGTTGTCTGCAGACGGAGGAGCAATATCCACCATCGTAGTACGGATGTAGCCTGGCCTGGAATAAGAAGCTAACTGAAGCTGGCGAGCTTTGGAAAACCCTCAGTAGATCTAGCTTGCTTTGTAGTATACCCTGCAGGATTGGATTGAACTGAACTGGACTGGGTTGGACTGGACTAGACTCCACTGGACTAGACAGAGCAGAACAAAGCAAAATGGAGCATAACATAACAGAACAGAGTAGAACAGAACAGAGTAGAACAGAGCAGAGTATAACAGAACAGAGTAGAACAGAACAGAAAATAACAGAACAGAGCAGGACCGAACAGAACAGACCAGAGTAGAATAGAACAGAGTAGAACAGAACAGAGCAGAACAGAACAGAGCAGAACAGAACAGAGCAGAGTAGAACAGTGTAGAAAATAAAAGAGTACAACAGAACAGAGTAGAACAGAACAGAGAAGAACAGAGTAGAAAAGAAGAGAGAAGAATAGAACAGAATAGAACAGAACAAAGCAGAACATAACAGAGTACAACAGAGCAGAACAGAACAGAGTAGAATAGAACAGAGTAGAACAGAACAAAGCAGAACATAACAGAGTAGAACAGAACAGAACAGAGCAGAACAGAACAGAGAATAACAGAACAGAGTAGAACAGAACAGAGAATAACAGAACAGAACAGAGAATAACAGAACAGAGAAAAACAGAACAGAACCGAATAGAACAGAACAGAACAGAGAATAACAGAACAGAGTAGAACAGAACAGAGAATAACAGAACAGAGTAGAACAGAACAGAGAATAACAGAACAGAACCGAGAATAACAGAACAGAGAAGAACAGAGTAGAAAAGAAGAGAGAAGAATAGAACAGAATAGAACAGAACAAAGCAGAACATAACAGAGTACAACAGAGCAGAACAGAACAGAGTAGAATAGAACAGAGTAGAACAGAACAAAGCAGAACATAACAGAGTAGAACAGAACAGAACAGAACAGAGCAGAACAGAACAGAGAATAACAGAACAGAGTAGAACAGAACAGAGAATAACAGAACAGAGAATAACAGAACAGAGTAGAACAGAACAGAGAATAACAGAACAGAACAGAGAATAACAGAACAGAGAAAAACAGAACAGAACCGAATAGAACAGAACAGAACAGAGAATAACAGAACAGAGTAGAACAGAACAGAGAATAACAGAACAGAGAATAATAGAACAGAGTAGAACAGAACAGAGAATAACAGAACAGAACTGAGAATAACAGAACAGAGAAAAACAGAACAGAACCGAATAGAACAGAACAGA
>NW_027015215.1:0-5000 GCF_036934945.1 Oncorhynchus masou masou
AGTAGAGAGACAGAAAGAGAGAGAACAGAAAGAGAGAGAGAGAGTAGAGGGAACAGAATGAGAGAGTAGTGGGAACAGAAAGAGAGAGAGTAGAGGGAACGGGAAGAGAGAGAGAGTAGAAGGAACAGAAAGAGAGAGTAGAGGGAACAGAAAGAGAGAGTAGAGGGAACAGAAACAGAGAGTAGAGGGAACAGAATGAGAGAGTAGAGGGAACAGAAAGAGAGAGTAGAGGGAACGGGAAGAGAGAGTAGAGGGAACAGAAAGAGAGAGTAGAGGGAACGGGAAGAGAGAGTAGAGGGAACAGAAAGAGAGAGTAGAGGGAACAGGGAGAGAGAGAGAGTAGAAGGAACAGAATGAGAGAGTAGAGGGAACAGAAAGAGAGAGAGAGTAGAGGGAACAGAAAGAGAGAGAGTAGAGGGAACAGAAAGAGAGAGTAGAGGGAACAGAAAGAGAGAGTAGAGGGAACAGAAAGAGAGAGAGTAGAGGGGAACGGGAAGAGAGAGAGAGTAGAGGGAACAGAAAGAGAGAGAGTAGAGGGAACAGAAAGAGAGAGTAGAGGGAACGGGAGAGAGAGAGAGTAGAAGGAACAGAAAGAGAGAGAGTAGAGGGAACAGAAAGAGAGAGTAGAGGGAACAGAAAGAGAGAGTAGAGGGAACAGAAAAGAGAGAGTAGAGGGAACAGAAAGAGAGAGAGAGAGAACAGAAAGAGAGAGAGTAGAGGGAACAGAAAGAGAGAGAGTAGAAGGAACAGAAAGAGAGGGTAGAGGAACGGGAAGAGAGAGAGTAGAGGGAACGGGAAGAGAGAGCTTCAAAGCTCAAACACACTTGTCTCTTCTCTGTCCCTCACTCGTGTGTGTGTGTGTGTGTGTGTGTCAGGGCCATAAGGTGGTGAGTGGGACGTTCTCTCCACCGGTCCTCATTGTGGGCTACCATAAAATAGTGGAGATACCGGCTGGAGCCACTGACATCAGGATAGAGGAGACTGTCAAGTCCAGGAACTACCTGAGTGGGTACACACACACACACACACACACACACACACCTATATACTACGCACACACACACACACACACACACACACACACACACACACACTAAAACAGAGATCGCCTCAATGGCGCTGCCCCTGCTGTCATAGATGCCATTTAGCCACAGATACAAGTAAGGTTCCTCTATCCAACTTCATGGGTCAGACTGTTACAAGTAAGGTCCCTCTGTCCAACTTCATGTGTCGGACAGGTTACAAAAAGGTCCCTCTATCCAACTTCATGTGTCGGACTGAGTTAAAAATAAAAGTCCCTCTATCAACTTCATGGGTCAGACTGAGTTACAAATAAAGGTCCCTCTATCAACTTCATGGGTCAGTTAGGGTCATGTTGTGGTCGTAACGTAGAGCTGTAGACTGAGTTAGTTCTGGGGTCATGTTGTGGTCGTACCGTACAGAGCTGTAGACTGAGTTAGTTCTGGGGTCATGTTGTGGCCGTACAGCGCTGTAGACTGAGTTAGTTCTGGGGTCATGTTGTGGTCGTACCGTACAGAGCTGTAGACTGAGTTAGTTCTGGGTTCATGTTGTGGTCGTACCGTACAGGCTGTAGACTGAGTTAGTTCTGTGGTCATGTTGTGGTCGTACCGTGCAGAGCTGTAGACTGAGTTAGTTCTGGGGTCATGTTGTGGGTCGTGCCGTACAGAGCTGTAGACTGAGTTAGTTCTGTGGTCATGTTGTGGATGCGTACCGTACAGCGCTGTAGACTGAGTTAGTTCTGTGGTCATGTTGTGGTCGTACCGTACAGAGCTGTAGACTGAGTTAGTTCTGTGGTCATGTTGTGGTCGTACCGTACAGAGCTGTAGACTGAGTTAGTTCTGGGGGTCATGTTGTGGTCGTACCGTACAGAGCTGTAGACTGAGTTAGTTCTGTGGTCATGTTGTGGTCTGCAGAGCTGTAGACTGAGTTAGTTCTGGGGTCATGTTGTGGTCGTACCGTACAGAGCTGTAGACTGAGTTAGTTCTGGGGTCATGTTGTGGTCGTACAGAGCTGTAGACTGAGTTAGTTCTGGGGTCATGTTGTGGTCGTACCGTACAGAGCTGTAGACTGAGTTACTTCTGGGGTCATGTTGTGAAGATGCGTACCGTACAGAGCTGTAGACTGAGTTAGTTCTGGGGTCATGTTGTGGTCGTACCGTACAGAGCTGTAGACTGAGTTAGTTCTGTGGTCATGTTGTGGTCGTACAGAGCTGTAGACTGAGTTAGTTCTGGGGGTCATGTTGTGAAGGTCGTACCGTACAGAGCTGTAGACTGAGTTAGTTCTGTGGTCATGTTGTGGTCGTACAGAGCTGTAGACTGAGTTAGTTCTGGGGTCATGTTGTGGTCGTACCGTACAGAGCTGTAGACTGAGTTAGTTCTGGGGTCATGTTGTGAGTCGTACAGAGCTGTAGACTGAGTTAGTTCTGGGGTCATGTTGTGGTCGTACCGTACAGAGCTGTAGACAGAGTTACTTCTGGGGTCATGTTGTGGTCGTACCGTACAGAGCTGTAGACTGAGTTAGTTCTGGTGTCATGTTGTGGTCGTACCGTACAGAGCTGTAGACTGAGTTAGTTCTGGGGTCATGTTGTGGTCGTACCGTACAGAGCTGTAGACCTGAGTTAGTTCTGTGGTCATGTTGTGGTCGTACCGTACAGAGCTGTAGACTGAGTTAGTTCTGTGAATGCATGTTGTGGTCGTACAGAGCTGTAGACTGAGTTAGTTCTGGGGTCATGTTGTGGTCGTACAGAGCTGTAGACTGAGTTAGTTCTGTGGTCATGTTGTAGTCGTACCGTACAAAGCTGTAGACTGAGTTAGTTCTGGGGTCATGTTGTGGTCGTACCGTACAGAGCTGTAGACTGAGTTAGTTCTGTGGTCATGTTGTGGTGTACCGTACAGCGCTGTAGACTGAGTTAGTTCTGTGGTCATGTTGTGGTCGTACAGAGCTGTAGACTGAGTTAGTTCTGGGGTCATGTTGTGGTCGTACCGTACAGGCTGTAGACTGAGTTAGTTCTGGGGTCATGTTGTGGTCGTACCGTACAGAGCTGTAGACTGAGTTAGTTCTGTGGTCATGTTGTGGTCGTACCGTACAGAGCTGTAGACTGAGTTAGTTCTGTGGTCATGTTGTGGTCGTACCGTACAGAGCTGTAGACTGAGTTGGTTCTGTGGTCATGTTGTGGTCGTACCGTACAGAGCTGTAGACTGAGTTAGTTCTGGGGTCATGTTGTGGTCGTACAGAGCTGTAGACTGGTTAGTTCTGGGGTCATGTTGTGGTCGTACCGTACAGAGCTGTAGACTGAGTTAGTTCTGTGGTCATGTTGTGGTCGTACCGTACAGCGCTGTAGACTAGGTTAGTTCTGTGGTCATGTTGTGGTCATTACAGAGCTGTAGACTGAGTTAGTTCTGTGGTCATGTTGTGGTCGTACCGTACAGAGCTTTAGACTGAGTTAGTTCTGTGGTCATGTTGTGGTACCGTGCCGTACAGAGCTGTAGACTGAGTTAGTTCTGGGGTCATGTTGTGGTCGTACCGTACAGAGCTGTAGACTGAGTTAGTTCTGGGGTCATGTTGTGGTCGTACCGTACAGCGCTGTAGACTGAGTTAGTTCTGGGGTCATGTTGTGGTCGTACCTTACAGAGCTGTAGACTGAGTTAGTTCTGTGGTCATGTTGTGGTCGTACAGAGCTGTAGACTGAGTTAGTTCTGGGGTCATGTTGTGGTCGTACAGAGCAGAAGACTGTGTTAGTTCTGTGGTCATGTTGTGGTCGTACAGAGCTGTAGACTGAGTTAGTTCTGGGGTCATGTTGTGGCCGTACAGCGCTGTAGACTGAGTTAGTTCTGGGGTCATGTTGTGGTCGTACCGTACAGAGCTGTAGACTGAGTTAGTTCTGGGTTCATGTTGTGGTCGTACCGTACAGAGCTGTAGACTGAGTTAGTTCTGTGGTCATGTTGTGGTCGTACCGTACAGAGCTGTAGACTGAGTTAGTTCTGGGGTCATGTTGTGGTCGTACCGTACAGAGCTGTAGACTGAGTTAGTTCTGTGGTCATGTTATTGGTCGTACCGTACAGCGCTGTAGACTGAGTTAGTTCTGTGGTCATGTTGTGGTCGTGCCGTACAGAGCTGTAGACTGAGTTAGTTCTGTGGTCATGTTGTGGTCGTACCGTACAGAGCTGTAGACTGAGTTAGTTCTGGGGTCATGTTGTGATCGTACCGTGGGAGCTGTAGACTGAGTTAGTTCTGTGGTCATCATTGGTCGTACAGAGCTGTAGACTGAGTTAGTTCTGGGGTCATGTTGTGGTCGTACCGTACAGAGCTGTAGACTGAGTTAGTTCTGGGGTCATGTTGTGGTCGTACAGAGCTGTATGAGCTGAGTTAGTTCTGGGGTCATGTTGTGGTCGTACCGTACAGAGCTGTAGACTGAGTTACTTCTGGGGTCATGTTGTGGTCGTACCGTACAGAGCTGTAGACTGAGTTAGTTCTGGGGCCGTTGTGTCGTACCGACAGAGCTGTAGACTGAGTTAGTTCTGTGGTCATGTTGTGGTCAGATCATATAGAGCTGCAGACTGAGTTAGTTCTGTGGTCATTTTGTGGTCGACTCGTACAGAGCTGTAGACTGAGTTAGTTCTGGGGTCATGTTGTGGTCCGCACTGCATAGAGCCAGGTAGACTGAGTTAGTTCTGGGGTCAGCGTTGTGGTCGTACAGAGCTGTAGACTGAGTTAGTTCTGGGGTCATGTTGTGGCCGTGACAGAGCTGTAGACTGAGTTAGTTCTGGGGGTCATGTTGTGGTCGTATCGTACAGAGCTGTAGACTGAGTTAGTTCTGTGGTCATGTTGTGGTCGTACCGTACAGAGCTGTAGACTGAGTTAGTTCTGGGTCATGTTGTGGTCGTACTTTACAGAGCTGTAGACTGGAGTTAGTTCTGGGGGTCATGTTGTGGTGCACTGCATAGAGCTGTAGACTGAGTTAGTTCTGTGGTCATGTTGTG
>NW_027015216.1:0-11958 GCF_036934945.1 Oncorhynchus masou masou
CTCATCCATCAGCTCCCCAGTACTCCCTCTCTCTGATTCCTCTCATCCATCAGCTCCCCAGTACTCCCCTCTCTCTGATTCCTCTCATCCATCAGCTCCCAGTACTCGACCTCTCTGATTCCTCTCATCCATCAGCTCCCCAGTACTCCCTCTCTCTGATTCCTCTCATTCATCAGCTCCCCAGTACTCCACTCTCTCTGATTCCTCTCATCCATCAGCTCCCCAGTACCCCCTCTCTCTGATTCCTCTCATCCATCAGCTCCCCAGTACTCCCTCTCTCTGATTCTCCTCTCATCCATCAGCTCCTCAGTACTCCACCTCTCTCTGATTCCTCTCATCCATCAGCTCCCCAGTCCCTCACCTCTCTATGATTCCTCTCATCCATCAGCTCCCCAGTACTCCCTCTCTCTGATTCCTCTCATCCATCAGCTCCCCAGTACTCCCTCTCTCTGATTCCTCTCATCCATCAGCTCCCCAGTACTCCCTCTCTCTGATTCCTCTCATCCATCAGCTCCCCAGTACCTGACCTCTCTCTGATTCCTCTCATCCATCAGCTCCCCAGTACTCCACTCTCTCTGATTCCTCTCATCCATCAGCTCCCCAGTACTCCCTCTCTCTGATTCCTCTCATCCATCAGCTCCCCAGTACTACCTCTCTCTGATTCCTCTCATCCATCAGCTCCCAGTACTCCACTCTCTCTGATTCCTCTCATCCATCAGCTCCCAGTACTCCCTCTCTCTGATTCCTCTCATCCATCAGCTCCCCAGTACTCCCTCTCTCTGATTCCTCTCATCCATCAGCTCCCAGTACTCCCTCTCTCAGATTCCTCTCATCCATCAGCTCCCCAGTACTCCACCTCTCTCTGATTCCTTTCATCCATCAGCTCCCCAGTACTCCACCTCTCTCTGATTCCTCTCATCCATCAGCTCCCCAGTACTCCCTCTCTCTGATTCCTTTCATCCATCAGCTCCCCAGTACTCCACCTCTCTCTGATTCCTCTCATCCATCAGCTCCCCAGTACTCCTCTCTCTGATTCCTCTCATCCATCAGCTCCCCAGTACTCCCTCTCTCTGATTCCTCTCTATCCATCAGCTCCCCAGTACTCCCTCTCTCTGATTCCTCTCATCCATCAGCTCCCCAGTACTCCACCTCTCTCTGATTCCTCTCATCCATCAGCTCCCAGTACTTCTGACCTCTGATTCCTCTCATCCATCAGCTCCCCAGTACTTCTGACCTCTCCTCTGATTCCTCTCATCCATCAGCTCCCAGTACTTGACCTCTCTGATTCCTCTCATCCATCAGCTCCCCAGTACTTCCCCTCTCTGATTCCTCTCATCCATCAGCTCCCCAGTACTCTCTCTCTGATTCCTCTCATCCATCAGCTCCCAGTACTACCCTCTCTGATTCCTCATTCATCCATCAGCTCCCAGTACTCCCTCTCTCTGATTCCTCTCATCCATCAGCTCCCAGTACTCACCTCTCTCCGAGTTCCTCTCATCCATCAGCTCCCCAGTACTCGACCTCTCTCTGATTCCTCTCATCCATCAGCTCCCAGTACTCCCTCTCTCTGATTCCTCTCATCCATCAGCTCCCCAGTACTCCCTCTCTCTGATTCCTACCTGTGTAGATGGTCAGTCTGAGTGCTGTTTAGTCAGTGTGTGCGGGTGATGCACTATGAACAACTTGATGGATCTCTATAAAGTAGGAAGTCATAATAAACCAGGCCACATATGGACCAACTTTGTGTCCCTCATCAGAAGTCCACGCTATGTTCTCTCCTTTTCCAGACAGCTGCTTCAAACTAGCCACACTAACAACATGATAGCTATCAAGATATACAATGATTTAACTGTACTCCAGTTAAACATGACCTAACCTCTCTCACCTCTTGTCTCTCCGTCAGAGGTCCACATCATGCTGGACGCCCTCTTCCACCCAACACCTACTTCCGTTTCAACCCCTACATGAGCGAGGACATCCCATTGGACGGAGAGCCGCCTGAGAGGCTGACCTTCCTGCAGGAGGAAGGAACTTCGCTACCTGGAGAGGAACGGCCAAGCTGAACAAGGCAGCGTCGGTGCTGGCTCTGGAGAAGAGCGCCATCCAGAGGCTGGCTGAATGGTGCAAACTGAAGGCCGACATGTACGAGGGCTTGCCCTTCATCTCCAAACTGTAGGGGACGTCTAGAGGTGAAAGGTCAGACAGGCTGAGAGACACTCATTTAGACTGATTATGAAGATAATATAGGAGCCGTAAAGGTCTGACATGTACGAGGGCCCTTCATCTCCAAACTATAGGAAGAGACCTGCAGAGGTTAAAGTTCAAAAGGCACTGTAGGCGGTAGCTGCTGAAAAACTTATTTAGACTTGAAAATAAACATCATGTGCGTTGATATGACTCCATCAGTGGAGGCTGGTGGAAGAATCTATAGGAGGAAAGGCTCATTTGTAATGGAATAAATGGAACTGAGTCAAACGTGGTTTCCATATGTTTGATGTGTTTGATACCGTTCCATTGATTCCATTCCAGCCATTACAATGAGCCCATCCTCCTATAGCTCCTCCAACCAGCCTCCTCTGGACTCCATATCTTCTTGATGCAGATCATGTGATATGACTGCGGTCCATTTGAATTTCTGCTGCTCAGGCAGGATGTTGTTGCCTTTGACCTGTGAGAGGTGGTACAGAAGGATCTGTTGTAGTGTTTCTGAAAGGGGTTTGGCTGGTTGGGCTGAAGGAATCAACCTTTTGACTGGTCCTAAATAAAGTGCCACTGTGATGAGCACACAGGCTGTGTTTACACAGGCAGGTCGTGTTTACACAGGCAGCTTCCAATTCTAAAATCAGATATTTTGCCCCCTAAATACTGCATTGGGCCATATGACCCATAAGGAATGTAGACAGTGCCAATGGTGTGAAGGCAGAGCTACCTGAATTGGGCTGCCTGTAAACAGCCAATTGTGTGAATGGTAGACAGGCATAGCCATAATGGTGTATTGTAGACAGGCATAGCCATAATGGTGTGAATGGCAGACAGGCATAGCCATTTACTGTTTTGATTTAAGAGTGGCAGGTTTTATAGGGAAGGTGTTTTTGACAACCAGCCCACTTCATGTACTGGTATGTCAGAGATTCAGGTCTGTCGTTAGCAACTCATTCCTAATGTAATAACTGTAAATATGTTGTAAGTAACTGACATTGGTGTTACCTCATTTAAATGCTTCAAACTTGAACTAGGCATGTAAAGTAGAATGTATAAAACATGTAATTATGCTTTCCTTTTCCACAGATGAATGAAATCATGCACTTGAAATTGTCACATTGTTCTTATCTTAAGAGCTCTGTAGGTGATCAAATATAAATGGGTTGATATTTGGTTTTGAATAATATTGAATTGAAGAGTTCATGGTATTGGCTTTATAATGACGTTGACCCACCTCATTCCTTTCTCCTGCTGCGGCTCTGTAGGTGGAGGGTGTAGAATGAAAATGTGTTGTTGAAACCGGCTTCTGCTGTTGTGTTGTCTATTGAAGCTGTGTCTCATAACTACACTGTTATACATGATCATCTGATCTGTACTGATGTCTATTGAAGCTGTGTCTCATAACTACACTGTTATACATGATCATCTGATCTGTACTGATGTCTATTGAAGCTGAAGTGATAGTCTACGACCTTAAACCACACACACACACATACACACACACACACACACAGGTCTATAATAGAGGTGTCATGGAAGAATGTGGAGTGTCCTCTGTGATTCATTGTTTTTTTCCAATTGCAGAATTGATTTGTTCCGTTGTTTCATTCAGAGAACTGACCTTCCATGACGACACTCACTCCTCCCAGTCAAATGAGAATCACCCCAATCAACCCTACCCACGTAACACAGCGGTATATGGTTGTCTCTCAAATGGCACCCTATACTCTATTTAGTGCACTACTTTTGACCTGGTTCCCATAAGGCTCTGGTCAAAAGTAGTGCACATATAGGAATAGGGTTCCATTTGCATAGCAGTACGTCAGAGGACACATTATAGCCTCATAGAGGAACCATTGAAATGGTCACCAGAACCAAACACATGAGGAATCAGGCATCATTGATGGAAGAAGATTCTTTCAGATTGTTGTGATCCCAGCTTGGTGTGACGTTTGAACCCAAACATGACACTGTGGTTGGAGGTCGTAATTGAACGCACGGATTTCAACCCCCAATCCTCAATTCTTGGATTGTGTCTGATTTGCATGTGCAGTGAATCATTCATCCTCTATCATATGATAGATTTAGACTTTCTATAAAACCCTTGTTGGGGTGAGGGGAAGTGACTGAGATTGCATGTGTTCCCTATTTAGATCATTACCCTGTGTGAGTGGATTGTGTGGTATCACACTAACTGTGGACCCTAACCATACCACTGTTGTTAGGTGTGTGGTATCACACTAACTGTGGACCCTAACCATACCACTGTTGTTAGGTGTGTAATATCACACTAACTGTGGACCCTAACCATACCACTGTTGTTAGGTGTGTAATATCACACTATCTGTGGACCCTAACCATACCACTGTTGTTAGGTGTGGTATCACACTAACTGTGGACCCTAACCATACCACTGTTGTTAGGTGTGTGGTATCACACTAACTGTGGACCCTAACCATACCACTGTTGTTAGGTGTGTAATATCACACTAACTGTGGACCCTAACCATACCACTGTTGTTAGGTGTGTGTCACACTAACTGTGGACCCTAACCATACCACTGTTGTTAGGTGTGTAATATCACACTAACTGTGGACCCTAACCATACCACTGTTGTTAGGTGTGTGATTGGTATCACACTAACTGTGGACCCTAACCATACCACTGTTGTTAGGGGTGTGGTATCACACTAACTGTGGACCCTAACCATACCACTGCTGTTAGGTGTGTGGTATCACACTAACTGTGGACCCTAACCATACCACTGTTGTTAGTGTAATATCACACTGACTGTGGACCCTAACCATACCACTGTTGTTAGGTGTGTAATATCACACTAACTGTGGACCCTAACCATACCACTGTTGTTAGGTGTGTAATATCACACAATGGACCCACCATACCACTGTTGTTAGGTGGACCCTAACCATACCACTGTTGTTGTGTGGTATCACACTAACTGGACCCTAACCATACCACTGTTGTTAGGAGTGTGGTATCACACTAACTGTGGACCTAACCATACCACTGTTGTTAAGGTGTGTGGTATCACACTAACATGGACCCTAACCATACCACTGTTGTTAGGTGTGTGGTATCACACTAACTGTGGACCCTAACCATACCACTGTTGTTAATGTGATACCACTCACTAACTGTGGACCCTAACCATACCACTGTTGTTAGGTGTGTGGTATCACACTAACTGTGGACCCTAACCATACCACTGTTGTTAGGGGTGTGGTATCACACTAACTGTGGACCCTAACCATACCACTGTTGTTAGGTGTGTGGTATCACACTAACTGTGGACCCTAACCATACCACTGTTGTTAGGTGTGTGGTATCACACTAACTGTGGACCCTAACCATACCACTGTTGTTAGGTGTGTGCGTATCACACTAACTGTGGACCCTAACCATACCACTGTTGTTAGGTGTGTGGTATCACACTAACTGTGGACCCTAACCATACCACTGTTGTTAGGTGTGTGGTATCACACTAACTGTGGACCCTAACCATACCACTGTTGTTAGGTGTGTGGTATCACACTAACTGTGGACCCTAACCATACCACTGTTGTTAGGTGTGTGGTATCACACTAACTGTGGACCCTAACCATACCACTGTTGTTAGGTGTGTGTGGTATCACACTAACTGTGGACCCTAACCATACCACTGTTGTTAGGTGTGTGGTATCACACTAACTGTGGACCCTAACCATACCACTGTTGTTAGGTGTGGTGGTATCACACTAACTGTGGACCCTAACCATACCACTGTTGTTAGGTGTGTGGTATCACACTAACTGTGGACCCTAACCATACCACTGTTGTTAGGTGTGTGGTATCACACTAACTGTGGACCCTAACCATACCACTGTTGTTAGGTGTGTGGTATCACACTAACTGTGGACCCTAACCATACCACTGTTGTTAGGTGTGTGGTATCACACTAACTGTGGACCCTAACCATACCACTGTTGTTAGGTGTGTGGTATCACACTAACTGTGGACCCTAACCATACCACTGTTGTTAGGTGTGTAATATCACACTAACTGTGGACCCTAACCATACCACTGTTGTTAGGTGTTATGTGGTATCACACTAACTGTGGACCCTAACCATACCACTGTTGTTAGGTGTGTAATATCACACTAACTGTGGACCCTAACCATACCACTGTTGTTAAGGGTGTGTGGTATCACACAACTGTGGACCCTAACCCACTCCACCTTCTTCTGTGTTAGGTGTGTGGTATCACACTAACCTTGGACCCCTAACCATACCACTGTTGTTAGGTGTGTGATTTTAATGGTATCACACTAACTGTGGACCTAACCATACCACTGTTGTTAGGTGTGTGATTGTGTGGTATCACACTAACATGGACCCCTCATAATGGAGTGAACCATATCCTACTGCTTAGGTGTGTGGCTATCACACTAACTGTGGTAATCCTACAGCCAGGACCACTGTTAATTAGTGAACGTGTGATCCTACCACTGAGGTGAGCTCATAAGTAGTAGACTGAATTCATCCTGTGAGGAGGACGGTTTGGAGTAACTGAATGGTATCCTGGTCTCGGCTCATAATGGAGGAACTGAATGGTAATCCCTAGTTCTCTCTCTGGAGGAAATGCGATGGATGGCTCATTACATGGTATCCTACAGGAGGACGTGTGAAGCAGTGGGGGCTGCTGAATGGTATCCTACCACTGAGGACGGCTCATAATGGAGTGAACTGAATGGTAATCCTACTGCTGGAGGAGG
Source organism: Oncorhynchus masou masou (assembly GCF_036934945.1). Classification (NCBI taxonomy): domain Eukaryota; kingdom Metazoa; phylum Chordata; class Actinopteri; order Salmoniformes; family Salmonidae; genus Oncorhynchus; species Oncorhynchus masou. Next base: position 6,976 of record NW_027015216.1, read on the forward strand.
ACGGCTCATAGTGGTGAACTGAATGGTATCCCTACCACTGAGGGGGCCCGGCTCATAATGGAGTGAACTGAATGGTATCCTACTGCTGAGGGAGGACGGCTCATAATGGAGTGAACTGAATGGTATCAACTCCTTCACACCATTCTGGCCATTATGAGCCGTCCTCCCCTCAGCAGCCTCCACTGGTGTGAAGTGATATGTGTCTGTCTGTGTGATGGCATGACAAGTCCTACAGGAGGAGCGTGTGAAGGGAACCTGAAAGCATTGGTGTTGGGGGTGTGGATAGAGGTTTGGTGGGGGTGTTGGTGTGGATAGAGGTTTGGTAGGGGTGTTAGGGTGTGGATAGATGTTAGGTGGGGGTGTTAGGGTGTGGATAGAGGTTTGGTAAGTGTTAGGGTGTGGATAGAGGTTTGGTAGGGGTGTTGGGGTGTGGATAGAGGTTTGGTGGGGGTGTTGGTGTGGATAGAGGTTTGGTGGGGGTGTTAGGGTGTGGATAGATGTTTGGTAGGAGTGTTAGGGTGTGGATAGAGGTTTGGTAGGAGTGTTAGGGTGTGGATAGAGGTTTGGTAGGAGTGTTGGGGTGTGGATAGAGGTTTGGTGGGGATAGAGGTTTGGTGGGGGTGGGGTGTGGATAGGAGGTTTGGTAGGAGTGTTAGGGTGTGGATAGAGGTTTGGTTGGGGTGTGGATAGAGGAGTTTGGTGCGGGTGTTAGGGTGTGGATAGAGGTTTGGTGCGGGTGTTAGGTGTGCATAGAGGTTTGGTGGGGGTGTTATGGTGTGCATAGAGGTTTGGTGGGGTGTTAGGGTGTGGATAGATGTTTGGTAGGGGTGTTAGGGTGTGGATAGAGGTTTGGTGGGGGTGTTAGGGTGTGGATAGGAGTTTGGTGGGGGGGGGTGGATCGAGCGTGAGGGGTTAGGGTGAGGATAGAGGTTTGAGCGCGGGCAGGGTTAGGGTGTGGATAGAGGTTTGAGCGGCGGGGAGGGTTAGGGTGTGGGTAGAGGAGTTTGAGCGGGGAGGGTTAGGGTGTGGGTGAGGTTTTGAGAAGGAGGCCCAGGGTGTGGGTAGAGAGGCTAGTAGAGTTGCACAAATGTCGACTCAAGCATTGCCTAGGTGATCCCGTAGAAATGTCTTTGAAGGGGAGACCTGTCTGTCTAATTCTGGAAGAGCACTCCAAGAGCAATCTGCTACAACACCACGACAGATGCCGTCAGTACACACACTTAACACAGACGTCAACAACAGAGCTCTGAGTCTGATAAAGGGCCCAGCAGCAATATTCTCATGTTTATGATGTACATATGTTCTTCTCTGAGTCTAATGTTCTTCTCTGAGTCTGACCGACACCTCACTTAGTGACAGGGTTATGCCCTACATCTGATGAATGAACTGTGTTGTCAAGGGTTACACATAAGAACTAGACCTAATGAGGTAATACAGTTGAATGTTTCTGCCTTAGCCACATTCGGACAGTTGTTTCCTGTAATTGGGGGCCAGTGCAAAGGTCAAAGTGTGAAGGTTAACTGATGTCTCTCTCACGTTGTTTTCAAGTCGGAGATGTAACTGATTCTGGTCCAGACGGTACCGCTACACCGCCAGGATCCTAATTAATGGACTCCTCAGCTGTGAGGAATACTGTGTGTGTTGTCTCCTAATGGTGTTCCCTAGCAACCATCTCCTCCACAATGTACTGCTTGTGTGCATCCTCATGTTCTCCACATTCTCCTGATCAGAACTAAATGTGTGATGCAATCTGCTCAGTGTTGTGCAGTTTATTGTGTGCCTTTTGTTCTACATGAACGTTGTCGTCATTTAGCCGACGCTCCAGGTCACTTACACTTAGTAAAGTTAATGCATTCATCTTCAGATGGTCGGTGAGACACCACATAGGCATAGCCTTCTATTCTTACCAATGCATCTGAATTGGGCAAATTATACACGTTTGCAGCTTAAATTGAATGGAGGGAGGCTAGAATTGGATTCCAACTGGTATTCATGACCTTTTTGGTTTAGTCATCAATATGAGTCTAATTGGTTCTCTCGTTGAAATCAATGATGTTCCTCTGTAGAGAGCAGGACAGAGAGAATGCCTCATTTCAGTCTTTTAAGACTGGGGCTATTAGGCTACAGGATACCCTCAGCTCACTGAAACATTTCTGATATTTCACTCTCGGGGTCTCTCCCTGTTTTGGGTTTTCTTTATCTTTTGGGTTGTGAGATAAGACCGGAGCAGAGCAGTATCAGTATCAGAGCAGTATCAGAGCAGTATCAATATCAGTATCAGAGCAGTATCAGTATCAGAGCAGTATCAATATCAGAGCAGTATCAGAGCAGTATCAATATCAGAGCAGTATCAATATCAGAGCAGTATCAATATCAGTATCAGTATCAGAGCAGTATCAATATCAATATCAGAGCAGTATCAGTATCAGTATCAGTATCAGTATCAGAGCAGTATCAGTATCATATCAGAGCAGTATCAGTATCAGAGCAGTATCAATATCAATATCAGAGCAGTATCAATATCAATATCAGAGCAGTATCAGTATCAGAGCAGTATCAATATCAGAGCAGTATCAGTATCAGAGCAGTATCAATATCAGTATCAGAGCAGTATCAATATCAGAGCAGTATCAATATCAGAGCAGTATCAATATCAGAGCAGTATCAATATCAGAGCAGTATCAGTATCAGAGCAGTATCAGAGCAGTATCAATATCAGTATCAGAGCAGTATCAGTATCAGAGCAGTATCAATATCAGTATCAGAGCAGTATCAGTATCAGTGTCAGAGCAGTATCAGAGCAGTATCAGTATCAGTATCAGAGCAGTATCAATATCAGAGCAGTATCAATATCAGTATCAATATCAGTATCAGTATCAGAGCAGTATCAGTATCAGAGCAGTATCAATATCAGTATCAATATCAGAGCAGTATCAGTGTCAGAGCAGTATCAGTATCAGAGCAGTATCAGTATCAGAGCAGTATCAGTGTCAGAGCAGTATCAGTATCAGAGCAGTATCAATATCAGTATCAGAGCAGTATCAGTATCAGAGCAGTATCAATATCAGAGCAGTATCAATATCAGTATCAGAGCAGTATCAATATCAGAGCAGTATCAATATCAATATCAGAGCAGTATCAATATCAGAGCAGTATCAGTATCAGAGCAGTATCAGTATCAGAGCAGTATCAGCAGTATCAATATCAGAGCAGTATCAATATCAGAGCAGTATCAGTATCAGAGATCAGTATCAGAGCAATATCAGAGCAGTATCAGTATCAGAGCAGTATCAGTATCGGTATCAGCAGGTATGCATGGTGTATCAGTATCAGAGGCAGTATCAGTATCAGTATCAGAGCAGTATCAGTATCAATATCAGGCAGTATCAGTATCAGAGCAGTATCAATATCAGTATCAGAGCAGTATCAATATCAGATATCAGAGCAGTATCAGTATCAGATAGTATCACATCAGAACAGTATCAATATCAGTATCAGAGCAGTATCAGTATCAGATCAGTATCAGTATCAGATCAGAGCAGTATCAGTATCAGATAGTATCAATATCAGTATCAGAGAGTACCAGTGTCAGCTGCATCAGTCGCCCATGGGTGTTTATATCTAATCAAATGGACTGCGCTCAACCACTACTGCACATGTACACAAACAACTTAACAGAAACAACCACTGTTAACGTTACAAGGAACATCAGGAAACTAAATGATCCAGGAACAGAACACAGTACATCATGTTCAGGTGTCTAACCATTTAACAAATGCTTCATTAGATGTTGCTTCAATGGATGGAATCGAATCAGCAAAATATGTCCAAGGGATGAGCAAGAACAATTTAGAAACTCTCAACACTGGACAGAGGACTGGATATGTCCACAGATTCTCACAGTTTCCTGCATCAGGAATATTTGCTTGAGGCCTCCAGGAAGAGTGCAAGAAGAGGAGCCTATGTGATAGATAATAATGAACAATGAATGAAGACTGCCCATGCTCTCTGTCTTCCCACACACACACACACACACACACACACACACACACACACACACACACACACACACACACACATTATAATACACACACACACACAAATACACACAGCCACACACACAGACACACACACACACACACACACAGAGGAGATATGTATGAAATAGAGTCAAAAATACACCGCGCTGTGTCTCTGGCTGCACCACTGTAAAACAACATCTGCCTGGTTGTCATGCCACCACATTGCAGAGCACTGGTGTTCTCTCATGCAGTGCCTGGCCTAACACACGCTCTCTGAGTGACACACACGTTCACCATTTACAGTCACTTCCTGAATATACTAAAGCAGCAGGTCAAGGCCTTCAACTCCCAGCTGACTCATTCCCATCCATGTACCACTATATCACTAAGTCACTCCCAGCTGATCTCCATTCCTGGCCCACTATATCACTAAGCTTCGACTCCCAGTTGACTCCTCCCCCCATCCATACCACTATCACTAAGCCGACTCCCATTGACCCCCCCCCATTCCTGGACCACTATATCACTAAGCTTCGACCTGAAGCATCCCCCCCATCCATGTACCACTATATCACTGTTTCACTCCCAGCTGACCCCCCATCTGGCCCACTATATCACTAAGCCGACTCCCAGTTGACTCCCCATTCCTGGACCACTATATCAAGTCAGACTGGCAGTTGATTCCCCCCATCCCTGGACCACTATATCACTAAGCTTCTGACTCCCAGCTGACCCCCCATTCCTGGACCACTATATCACTAAGCTTCGACTCCCAGCTGACCCCCCCCCATCCCTTGACCACTATATCACTAAGCTCACTCCCAGCTGACCTATCCCCAATCACTCATATCACTAAGCTTCGACTCCCAGTTGACTCCCCATTCCTGGACCACTATATCACTACTGACTGTTATCTCCATCCCTGGACCATCATATCACTAAGTCACTCCCAGTTGACCCC
>NW_027015217.1:0-11953 GCF_036934945.1 Oncorhynchus masou masou
ACGCTCTCAATTGTCTTGAGAAAAAATAAAGATACTTTAATAGATAATGAATCAAGTGAAAGGCACCCAGGTAAAATACTACTTGAGTAAAAGTATTTGGTTTTAAATGTACATACGTATCGAAAGTAAATGTACAAGTACAGTTGAAGTGGGACGTTTACAGACACTTAGGTTGGAGTCATTAAAACTAGTTTACATACTCTTAGGTTGGAGTCAATAAAACTCGTTTACATACACTTAGGTTGGACTCATTAAAACTTGTTTACATCCACTTAGGTTGGAGTCATTAAAACTAGTTTACATACACTTAGGTTGGACTCATTAACTTGTTTACATACACTTAGGTTGGAGTCATTAAAACTCATTTTTCAACCACTCCACAAATTTCTTGTTAACAAACTATAGTTTTGTCAAGTCGGTTAGGACATCTACTTTGTGCATGACACAAGTAATTTTTACAACACTTATTTACAGATGATTTCACTTATAATTCACTGTATCACAATTCCAGAGGGTCAGAAGTTTACATACACTAAGCTGACTGTGCCTTTAAACAGCTTGGAAAATTCCAGAAAATTATGTCATTGCTTTAGAAGCTTCTGCTAGGCTAATTAACATAATTTGAATCAATTGGAGGTGTACCTGTGGATGTATTTCAAGGCCAAGCATCAAACTCTGTGCCTCTTTGCTTGACATCATGGGAAAATCAAAAGAAATCCCCCAAGACCTCTGGTTCATCCTTGGGAGCATTTTCCAAACGCCTGAAGTTACCACGTTCATCTGTACAAACAATAGTACGCAAGTATAAACACCACGGGACCACGCAGCCGTCATACCGCTCAGGAAGGAGACGCGTTCTGTCTCCTAGAGATGAACGTACGTTGGTGCTAAAAGTGCAATTCAATCCCAGAACAACAGCAAAGGACTTTGTGAAGATGCTGGAGGAAACAGGTACAAAAGTATCTATATCCACAGTAAAACGAGTCCTATATCGACATAACATGAAAGGCCGCTCAGCAAGGAAGAAGCCACTGCTCCAAAACCGCCGTAAAAAAGACAGACTACGGTTTGCAACTGCACATGGGGACAAAGATCGTACTTCTTGGAGAAAAGTCCTCTGGTCTGATGAAACAAAAATAGAACTGTTTGGCCATAATGACCATCATCATGTTTGGAGGAAAAAGGGGGAGGCTTGCGAGCCGAAGAACACCATCCCAACCGTGAAGCACGGGGGTGACAGCATCATGTTGTGGGGGTGCTTTGCTGCAGGAGGGACTGGTGCACTTCACAAAATAGATGGTATCATGAGGAAAGAAAATTATGTGGATATATTGAAGCAACATCTCAAGACATCAGTCAGGAAGTTGGAGCTTGGTCGTTAATGGGTCTTGCAATGACCCCAATCATACTTAAAAATAGCTTAAGGACAACAAAGTCAAGGTATTGGAGTGGCCATCACAAAGCCCTGACCTCAATCCTGTCTAAAATGTGTGGGCAGAACTGAAAAAGCGTGTGTGAGCAAGGAGGCCTACAAACCTGACTCAGTTACCCAGCTCTGTCAGGAGGAATGGGCCAAAATTCACCCAACTTATTGTGTGAAGCTTGTGGAAGGCTACCCGAAACGTTTGACCCAAGTTAAACAATTTAAAGGCGACGCTACCAAATACTAATTGAGTGTATCTGAACATCTGACCCATTGGGAATGTGATGAAAGAAATAAAAGCTGAAATAAATCATTCTCTCTACTATTATTGTGACATTTCACATTCTTAACATAAAGTGGTGATTCTAACTGACCTAAGACAGGGAATTTTTACTAAGATCAAATGTCAGGAATTGTAAAGAACTGAGTTTATTACAGCTCCCCCCTACTTTGTGCAATTTCCGCCTGAAGACCCAAATCTAACAGCCTGTAGCTCAGCCACAGATCCAAGGATATGCATATTCTTGGTACCATTTGAAAGAAAATACTCTGAAGTTTGTGTTCATGTGAATTGAATGTAGGAGAATATAACACAATCGATCTGGTTTAGATAAAACAATGAAATAAACCATACGTTTTTATTTTTATTTTTGTATCATCTTTAAAATGAACAAGATAAAACAAACATTCAGATAGGATGATGGGGACAATTTCAGTGAAAAACATAAGAGGGCAACAGTACTTGTGCAAAGTTTCAGAATGCTAACTTCCAAAATGAGTGTGCTACATGACATTTATCATGAAGTCACCCAGGTGTCCCACACAAGTAGCCCAAATATACCCAAGTGGCCAAATTGGTGAAGGTTTACATTTTGAAACAAATAACTATATACAAAATACCAAAATGTTACTCTTACACCCCCCCCCCCCCAAGAAAATGAGAAAAAAATGGGGGAAAAAATTCATTGATAAAAAAATATAGGAATAAATATATATACATTTACAAAATAACATGGGTAACTATTTACACACTTTCAATATTTGGAAGACCCTCAGTCCTCTATCAAATCAAATCAATTTATATAGCCCCAGCCTAAAACCCCAAACAGCAAGCAATGTATGTGTAGAAGCAGGAAACAAAGGAAAAACTCCCAAGAAAGGCCAAAACCTAGGAAGAAACCGAGAGAGGAACCAGGCTATGTGGGGTGGCCAGTCCTCTTCTGGCTGTGCCGGGTGGAGATTATAACAGAACATGGCCAAGATGTTCAAATGTTCATAGATGACCACTATGGTCCAATAATAATAATCAAAGGCAGAACAGTTGAAACTGGAGCAGCAGCTTTGACCAGGTGGACTGGGGACAGCAAGGAGGTCATCATGCCAGGTAGTCCTGAGGCATGGTCCTAGGGCTCAGGTCCTCCGAGAAAGAAAAAAGATTGAAAGAGAGAATTAGAGAGCATACTTAAATTCACACAGGACACCGGATAAGACAGGAGAAGTACTCCAGATATAACAAACTGACCCTAGCCCCCGACACATAAACTACTGCAGCATAAATACTGGAGGCTGAGACAGGAGGGGTCAGGAGACACTGTGGCCCCATCCGATGACACCCCGGACAGGGCCAAACAGGAAGGATATAACCCCACCCACTTTCTTTGCCAAAGCACTAGAGGGCAACCTCAACACCACTAGGCCGAGTATAGCCCACAAAGATCTCTGCCACGGCACAACCCAAGAAGGGCGCCAACCCAGAGGAAGATCACATCAGTGACTCAACCCACCAAAGTGACGTACCCCTCCCCTAGGGATGGTATGGAAGAGCCCTAGTAAGCCAGTGACTCAGCCCCTGTAATAGGAGATGACTCAGCCCCTGAGTCATCTCCTAGTCTGACTGACTACAAATCATTCTGGTCCAACTCCTTCAGTTTTCCCCTGATATCCATGAACAAATAGAACAAAATGTCTCCTGAATCGACCTAGCTGAGGCAGCAGTAGCACTGCTCTACAAAATAGTGTGCTGACAAAGTGTCTGTCTGTTGTCTGTATCTGTCTGTCTGTCTGTGTCTGTTTATCTCCCAGAGATCGAAGGCCTGGAAGAATGAGAAGCTGACGCGGGGAGCGTGCGTGTGCGCTGGGAGGGGATGAAGGCCGTGTCTGAGGCCCGCCCTCCCTTCCTCTGGTTCAACCCATTCGCCCGCCCGCGTCTGCGGCGCTTCTACTGATGACACGTACTGGCGCCGCGGGTGTGGAGTTCTCTGTCTGAGGGCTGAGCAGCCAAACACAGCTCTTCCCTGTCTGATAGCCTCGGGCCTCTCTGGACAGTCTGATACCCGGGCCTCTCTGGACAGTCTGATACCCCGGCCTCTGGACAGTCTGATACCCCGGGCCTCTGGACAGTCTGATACCCCGGCCTCTGGACAGTCTGATACCCCGGGCCTCTCTGGACAGTCTGATACCCCCTGGGCCTCTCTGGACAGTCTGATACCCCTCGGCCTCTCTGACAGTCTGATACCCCCCGGGCCTCTCTGGACAGTCTGATACCCCCGGCCTCTCTGGACAGTCTGATACCCCCGGCCTCTCTGGACAGTCTGATAGCCCCGGGCCTCTCTGACAGTCTGATACCCCCCGGGCTTTCTCTGGGACAGTCTGATACCCCCGGGCCTCTCTGGACAGTCTGATACCCCAGGCCTCTCTCTGGGGTTGAATCACACTTTGGGCTTTATCTGGGTCAGTCTGTCACACAGAGAGACTGGGGCTGAATATGGGTCTGTTTCTGGGTCAGTCCTCTACACAGACTGTGAGTTGAATCTCAAGCTGAACCCTTGGCCGCTAATCCCTTTGTTTGATAGTGATCACTCAACTGCCACTGTTCTGGGACAGGGAGAGACCAGCCTGCCCTCCTCTACTGTGAGCCCCATTCAGTCAGCCAGCCAGCCAGCCAGTCAGTCAGTCAGTCAGTCAGTCGGCCAGCCAGTCAGTCAGTCAGTCAATCAGCCAGTCAGCCAGCCAGTCAGTCAGTCGGCCAGCCAGTCAGTCAGTCAGTCGGTCAGCCAGCCAGTCAGTCAGTCAATCAGCCAGTCGGTCAGCCAGCCAGTCAGCCAGCCAGTCAGTCAATCAGCCAGTCAGCCAGTCAGCCAGTCAGTCAGCCAGTCGGTCAGTCAGCCAGTCAGTCAACCAGTCAGCCAGTCAGCCAGTCAGCCAGTCAGCCAGTCAGTCAGCCAGTCGGTCAGTCAGTCAGCCAGTCAGTCAACCAGTCAGCCAGTCAGTCAGTCAACCAGTCAGCCAGTCAGCCAGCCAGTCAGTCAGTCAATCAGCCAGTCAGCCAGTCAGCCAGTCAGTCAGCCAGGCGGTCAGTCGGTCAGTCAGCCAGTCAGTCAACCAGTCAGCCAGTCAGCCAGTCAGCCAGTCAGCCCTCCTGACCTCATCTCTCTGCTGATTTAGTTGTCTTCACAACAGAGCCATTGTGACACGGTGGTCAGGCTGTGGATGATCATCAACCACCCGTTTGTTTTATGAGATATGTCGTAACTGGGTCCTAATCAATACAATCATCAATCATGTAAATATCCGCCATTGATTAATGCTGTATGTTTTAAACTGTATCCATTTGGTTTATGATTGTAGATATAATTTGTTTTAAAATAAAGAGCTTTAGTCTGAACAACATGTCCCATATGTAAAAGCCTGATGTGGAAAAAGGATCTCGTTATTTTACTCCCTGTGTCAGGCTGTGGGTAACTGGTCCTGCTGACTTGTGGTGTGTGCTTCTGTCAGGCTGTGGGTAACTGGTCCTGCTGACTTGTGGTGTGTGCTTCTGTCAGGCTGTGGGTAACTGGTCCTGCTGACTTGTGGGGTGTGTTTCTGTCAGGCTGTGGGTAACTGGTCCTGCTGACTTGTGGGGTGTGTTTCTGTCAGGCTGTGGGTAACTGGTCCTGCTGACTTGTGGTGCGTGTTTCTGTCAGGCTGTGGGTAACTGGCCCTGCTGACTTGTGGTGCGTGTTTCTGTCAGGCTGTGGGTAACTGGTCCTGCTGACGGTGTGTGTGTTTCTGTCAGGCTGTGGGTAACTGGTCCTGCTGACTTGTGGTGTGTGTTTCTGGCTGTGGCTGTGGGGGTAACTGGTCCTGCTGGACTCCATTTGTGGGGTGTGTTTCTGTCAGGGGGTGGCAACTGGTCCTGCTGACTTGTGGTGTGTGTTTCTGTCAGGCTGTGGGTAACTGGTCCTGCTGACTTGGGTGTGTGTTTCTGTCAGGCTGTGGGTAACTGGTCCTGCTGACTTGTGGTGCGTGTTTCTGTCAGGCTGTGGGTAACTGGTCCTGCTGACTTGTGGTGCGTGTTTCTGTCAGGCTGTGGGTAACTGGTCCTGCTGACTTGTGGTGCGTGTTTCTGTCAGGCTGTGGGTAACTGGTCCTGCTGACTTGTGGTGTGTGTTTCTGTCAGGCTGTGGGTAACTGGTCCTGCTGACTTGTGGTGTGTGTTTCTGTCAGGCTGTGGGTAACTGGTCCTGCTGACTTGTGGTGCGTGTTTCTGTCAGGCTGTGGGTAACTGGTCCTGCTGACTTGTGGGGTGTGTTTCTGTCAGGCTGTGGGTAACTGGCCCTGCTGACTTGTGGTGTGTGTTTCTGTCAGGCTGTGGGTAACTGGTCCTGCTGACTTGTGGTGTGTGTTTCTGTCAGGCTGTGGGTAACTGGTCCTGCTGACTTGTGGTGTGTGTTTCTGTCAGGCTGTGGGTAACTGGTCCTGCTGACTCCATTTGTGGTGTGTGTTTCTGTCAGGCTGTGGGTAACTGGTCCTGCTGACTTGTGGTGTGTGTTTCTGTCAGGCTGTGGGTAACTGGTCCTGCTGACTCCATTTGTGGTGTGTGTTTCTGTCAGGCTGTGGGTAACTGGTCCTGCTTACTCCATTTGTGGTGCGTGTTTCTGTCAGGCTGTGGGTAACTGGTCCTGCTGACTTGTGGTGCGTGTTTCTGTCAGGCTGTGGGTAACTGGTCCTGCTTACTCCATTTGTGGTGCGTGTTTCTGTCAGGCTGTGGGTAACTGGTCCTGCTGACTTGTGGTGTGTGTTTCTGTCAGGCTGTGGGTAACTGGTCCTGCTGACTTGTGGTGTGTCAGAAATGAGTGTACAAAGTAATTTATTCCACAAATAGCACCAGTATAAAACAAATACTAACGGTGCGTGAAATTACCGGTCACTCGTAAATAACGGGCGTAATAACCAACCCGGCAAACAATACCAGCCAACCAGTAACGACCTGAACATTATATACAAACACGCACACAAACAATACCAGCCAACCAGTAACGACCTGAACATTATATACAAACACACACAAACAATACCAGCCAACCAGTAATGATCTGTACATTATATACAAACACGCACAAACAATACCAGCCAACCAGTAACGACCTGTACATTATATACAAACACGCACAAACAATACCAGCCAACCAGTAACGACCTGAACATTATATACAAACACACACAAACAATACCAGCCAACCAGTAACGACCTGAACATTATATACAAACACACACAAACAATACCATCCAACCAGTAACGACCTGAACATTATATACAAACACGCACACAAACAATACCAGCCAACCAGTAACGACCTGAACATTATATACAAACACACACAAACAATACCAGCCAACCAGTAATGATCTGTACATTATATACAAACACGCACAAACAATACCAGCCAACCAGTAACGACCTGAACATTATATACAAACACACACAAACAATACCAGCCAACCAGTAACGACCTGAACATTATATACAAACACACACAAACAATACCATCCAACCAGTAACGACCTGAACATTATATACAAACATGCACACAAACAATACCGGCCAACCAGTACGAACACCGGGGCCTCACTGCGGTGGCGGTCTCGTCGCTTCTGACGCCTCATGGCCCGCTGAAGGTGCACATGAGCTGCGTCCCATGTCTCCCCGAGCGCCTAAACCAGTTGTCCACCGCAGGAACCTCGATTTGGCTCTGATGCCATGGCGCCAGAACCGGCGGTACTCCAGTACGCACTGGCAGGGGGAGAGGTTAGTAGAGGAGTAGCGGAGCGAGTTCTGGGCCATCTCTGCCCAGGGTAAGGAGTGCCGCCCACTCCCCCGGCCGGTCCTGGCAATACGCCCGCAGAAACCTACCCACGTCCTGGTTCACTCTCTCCACCTGCCCATTTCTCTCGGGTGAAACCTGAGGTAAGACTAACCGAGATCCCCAGATGTTCCATAAACGCCCATCCAGACTCTTGACGTGGAACTGGGGACCCCGATCAGAAACTATGTCCTCAGGCACCCCATAGTGCCGGAAGACGTGTGTGAACAGGGCCTCTGCAGTCTGTAGGGTCGTAGGGAGACCGGCAAAGTGGGAGGAGACGACAGGACTTGAAAACAATCCACAACGACCAGGATGGATGGGATCCGAGTGAGCCGGGCCGAGGTAAACAGAGCCTTCAGGTGACCAAAGCCCTGTCCGCCTCAGCCGACCGCTGCAAACGCATACGGTCCCCCTTCAGCAGTGAGTTAATGGGAGCCGCTACCTGACCAAAACCCTGGATAAACCTCCGGTAGTAGTTGACAAACCCCAGATAAACCTCCGGTAGTAGTTGATAAACCTCCGGTAGTAGTTGATAAACCTCCGGTAGTAGTTGGAAAACCCCAGATAAACCTCCGGTAGTAGTTGGCAAACCCCAGATAAACCTCCGGTAGTAGTTGACAAACCCCAGATAAACCTCCGGTAGTAGTTGATAAACCTCCGGTAGTAGTTGGCAAACCCTGGATAAACCTCTGGTAGTAGTTGACAAACCCCGGATAAACCTCCGGTAGTAGTTGACAAACCCCAGATAAACCTCCGGTAGTAGTTGGCAAACCCTGGATAAACCTCCGGTAGTAGTTGGCAAACCCCAGATAAACCTCTGGTAGTAGTTGACAAACCCCAGATAAACCTCTGGTAGTAGTTGACAAACCCCAGATAAACCTCCGGTAGTAGTTGATAAACCTCCGGTAGTAGTTGATAAACCTCCGGTAGTAGTTGGCAAACCCCAGATAAACCTCCGGTAGTAGTTGGCAAACCCCAGATAAACCTCCGGTAGTAGTTGACAAACCTCAGATAAACCTCCGGTAGTAGTTGATAAACCTCCGGTAGTAGTTGGCAAACCCCAGATAAACCTCCGGTAGTAGTTGACAAACCCCAGATAAACCTCCGGTAGTAGTTGACAAACCCCAGATAAACCTCCGTAGTAGTTGACAAACCCCGGATAAACCTCCGGTAGTAGTTGGAAAACCCTAGAAACCTGCACTTCCTTTACCGTGGTGGGAGTCGGCCAATTACGCACGGCTGTAACGCGGTCACTCTCCATCTCCACCCCTGACGTGGAAATGCGGTACCCTAGGAAGGAAACAGACTGTTGAAAAACAGCATTTCTCAGCCTTGACGCAGGTCATGCCCCAACAGTCGACAGCGCCTTGCGCCCCAGAGACACATGCTCGGCGGTGTAGCGGAGTATATCAGAATGTTGTCTATATACACCACTACACCCTGCCCGTGTAGGTCCCGGAAAATCTTGTCTACAAAGGCTTGGAAGACTGATGGAGCATTCATCAACCTGTACGGCATGACGAGGTACTCATCATGCCCTGAGGTGGTACTGAAATCCCGTCTTCCACTCGTCCCCCTCCCCGGATACGCACCGGGTTGTAAGCGCTCCTGAGATCCAATTTTAGAAGAAGCGCGCCCGTGCATTGACTCGATTGCACTGGCGATGAGGTAGCGGGGTAACTGTACCTCCCAGTGATTTGTTGATGCCTCGATAGTCAATACACACATGGGTGCAAACCTCCATCCTTTTTTTTTCACAAAAAAAGAAACTCGAGGTGGCAGGTGAAGTGGAAGGCCGAATGTGCCCCAGAGATTCGGAGACATATGTTTCCATAGCAACCGTCTCCTCTTGCGTCGATACACGTGACTCCTGGGAGGTGCTCGTCTAACAGGAGATTTATCGCTCGCCCCCCCGTCGATGGGGGGTTGGAGTCGCCTTCTTTTACAGGAACGAGAACCATATCGGCATATTCAGAGGGATGAGCACGGTGGAGATCTGGTTTGGACTTTCCCCGTAGTCGCACCGACGGAAAACCCTAGAACACCTCCCTGAGCACTCTCGTGACCACCCTGGGAGAGCCCTCTGTTGCCACGAAATAGTGGGGGCATGACAGGCCAAACCAGGGTAGGCCCAGCACCACGGGAAACGCAGGAGAATCAATAAGGAAGATAGTGATTCTCTCCTTGTGACCCTCCTGCGTAACCACGCCCAGTGGAGCGGTGGCCTCCCTCATCAGCCCTGACCCCAATGGTCGACTATCTAGGGCGCACAGGGAAAGGCATATCCACAGGACCAATGGGGATCCCTAAATGATTGGTCAATAAAATTCCTGCTGCGCCTGAATCTACGAGCGCCTTATGGGAAATCTCAGGAAAATTAATAAACAAAAACATGTGAGCAACAGGGGCTCTGGGTGAGCCTTGCACCGACTCACCTGGGGGTGACACGATAGTGCCCTGCCTGCTGCCTCGACTCCTAGAGGAACCTCCCCAGCACCCCGACCGGCAGTGTGCCCCTGCGACCACAGATGGTGCATGGATCGACCCTCCTCCGGTCGCCCTAATTGCGGCACCTCCCAGCACCAGCTGGTCGAAGGTCAGCGTTGTGTCCCTACAGGCCAACTCCCGATGGACGTCCTCACGCAAACTACAACGGTAGTGACCGCCATGGATCGAGGATGCGATCACTGAAACACTGAAAGACTGAGGGAAAGACGGAGGGAACACTGAAAGAGGGAGGGAACACTGAAAGAGGGAGGGAACACTGAAAGACTGAGGGAACACTGAAAGACTGAGGGAACACTGAAAGAGGGAGGGAACACTGAAAGAGGGAGGGAACACTGAAGAGGAGGAACACTGAAAGAGGGAGGGAACACTGAAAGAGGAGGGAACACTGAAAGAGGGAGGGAACACTGAAAGACTGAGGGAACACTGAAAGAGGGAGGGAACACTGAAAGACTGAGGGAACACTGAAAGAGGGAGGGAACACTGAAAGAGGGAGGGAACACTGAAAGAGGGAGGGAAGTTGGGACGGAGGGAACACTGAAAGACTGAGGGAACACTGAAAGAGGGAGGGAACACTGAAAGAGGGAGGGAACACTGAAAGAGGGAGGGAACACTGAAAGACGGAGGGAACACTGAAAGACGGAGGGAACACTGAAAGAGGGAGGGAACACTGAAAGAGGGAGGGAACACTGAAAGACGGAGGGAACACTGAAAGAGGGAGGGAACACTGAAAGAGGGAGGGAACACTGAAAGAGGGAGGGAACACTGAAGAGGAGGGAACACTGAAAGACGGAGGGAACACTGAAAGAGGGAGGGAACACTGAAAGAGGGAGGAACACTGAAAGAGGGAGGAAACACTGAAAGAGGGAGGGAACACTGAAAGACTGAGGGAACACTGAAAAGGGAGGAACACTGAAAGAGGAAGGGAACACTGAAAGAGGGAGGGAACACTGAAAGACGGAGGGAACACTGAAAGAGGGAGGGAACACTGAAAGACTGAGGGAACACTGAAAGAGGGAGGGAACACTGAAAGAGGGAGGGAACACTGAAAGAGGGAGGGAACACTGAAAGAGGAGGGAACACTGAAAGAGGGAGGGAACACTGAAAGAGGGAGGGAACACTGAAAGACTGAGGGAACACTGAAAGACGGAGGGAACACTGAAAGACTGAGGGAACACTGAAAGAGGGAGGGAACACTGAAAGACGGAGGAACACTGAAAGAGGGAGGGAACACTGAAAGAGGGAGGGAACACTGAAAGAGGGAGGGAACACTGAAAGAGGAGGGAACACTGAAAGACGGAGGAAGTTGGGACGGAGGGAACACTGAAAGAGGGAGGGAACACTGAAAGAGGGAGGGAACACTGAAAGAGGGAGGGAACACTGAAAGAGGGAGGAAACACTGAAAGAGGGAGGGAACACTGAAAGAAAACGGATCTGTCCCAATGGTACCCTATTCCCTATATAGGGCACTGCTTTAGAACATGACGCTGAGGGCTCTGGTCCAAAGTTGTGTACTATATATAGGGGATAGCGTGCCATAGGCGCTCTGGTCTAAAGTAGTGCACTATATAGGGGATAGGGTGCCATAGGGCTCTGGTCTAAAGTAGTACACTATATAGGGAATAGGGTGCCATAGGGCTCTGGTCTAAAGTAGTGTACTATATATAGGGAATAGGGTGCCATAGGGCTCTGGTCTAAAGTAGTGCACTATATAGGGAATAGGGTGCCATAGGGCTCTGGTCTAAAGTAGTGCACTGTATAGGGAATAGGGTGCCATAGGGTCTATTCTACAAAAGTAGTGCACTATATAGGGAATAGGGTGCCATAGGGCTCTGGTCTAAAGTGGTGCACTGTATAGGGAATAGGGTGCCATAGGGCTCTGGTCTAAAGTAGTGCA